>NC_048298.1:318367876-318487425 GCF_013100865.1 Trachemys scripta elegans | reverse complement strand
GGGGGGGGGGGGGGGGGGGGGGGGGGGGGGGGGGGGGGGGGTCTTAGGAAGGGGCAGTTCGGGGATAAGGAACAGGGAGGCTTAGGTAGGGGGTGGGGTTCTGGAGGGCAGTTAGGAGCAGGGGTCCCAGGAGGGGGCAGTCAAGGGATAAGGAGCGGGGGGGGAGGGTTGGAGGTTCTGTGGGGGGCGGGGCTAGGGCAGGATGGGGGTGGGGCTCCTCCCGTCCTCTTTTTTGCTTGCTGAAATATGGTAACCCTATATTTACTACATACAGCAATAGGCAGTGTATTCCTCCCCCCCCCCCCCCCCCCGAAAAGAACTGAACTAAGTTTTAAAGAAAACATGTGGGTCTCAATCCAGCTTTCACTGACTTACATGGTAGGTCTTTCCATTGATTTTAACAGGAGCTTGATCAAGTCCAAGATGGGTATGACCAAATGCTAACACAGTAAGAGATGAGTGAACTACATGGTCATCATCCACTCCTGTAACTTTCTGCACTCCTATTACTATGTGTCAATAAAGTGCCTGGGATTTTGTGTGCACATGTTACAATAGTACATCCCATTGACTGAAATTCACTAGCAGCTTAATTTTCATAATTATGAATGACTTGATTTATTGGTTCAATAATAATCAACTAATAGCCCCCCTAAATCACTAACCTTGGGAAAACAGTTTTAGCCTGTTAAATCAGTTCACATATACAAGGTGATGAAGATTTGCATGCGACTGCATAACTACGAACTATTGTATGCCTTGCAAACAACCATGAAGTTCTGAAATAAACAGATGATCTACATCAAAATGTGTAGACAAGTTTCATTGCCAGATGCCAACCAAGTTTGAATGCTGGGAGAAAAAATAAACAAGTCAGTCAGTCTTTGGTCTATAGATCTGCATTATTCCTTTCACCTCAAGTAAAATGAGAAAAGATGCTTTCCAACAGCAGCATAAATACCTCGTCCTAAGACTTGTGCACCTCCTCAAAGTTACTGTTATCAAATGGCTCATATTGATTCAACTACTTTCCTTCCAAAAGCATTAGTTCTTATCCTCAGAGGTACATGATTGCTGATTTCTATAGATATGTAATTACCCATTATTAGTGGCTGCTTTTAAGAAATTGACTATCCGCACCAGTACCAGATTTGCACTCAAAATATTTTGTTCACCTCACAATCAAGTTTCAGATGCACTCAACAATGCCATCAGAGAGGTGTTTGAGAAATACACTAATTTTGTAAATGAATTATGTGCACCATTTTGAGATTAGTTTAAACACTATTCTTTGCAACAGACTGCAGCATAGGGAAGTAAAAACACTAGAGGTTCATATTATTGTTACATTTCTGGGGGGAAAAAATCCCACCTATCTTGATTTTTCAGATGATCAGAAATAATGTCAGTGCCAATTATTCAGGAAAAGTTAAAACAAGAGCTTGATGATTTAGGGATTACATGGGAGTTATGTTCGTTACTTTGGCAGAGAAGTGACAATAGCTGAGGAAATGCTGTCACCCCTTCTGAAATAATCTGAGCTATTCACGTGAAAGCCAGTTGCAGGGAGTCAGTTTAACAATTTACACCCAGTAAATTGCAGTAAAGTCCCAGGATAATTTACGATACTTATCAATCAAATTTGTTAATCCTGTGGAAAACAGAAGGGGTAAATACTTTATTTGTTTAATGGGATGTGGGCACATGCAAGTTGTTTTATTGTATTTTCTTACATATTTAACTTTGAGAACTGAGCACTGAAATACCCTTACGTAGAAAGTATGGGAATTTTTGATAATGAAAAATGTTTCCTAAAGTAACTACTAATTCCACAGTTAGAATTGTATTTGATTTGTTCTGTTTTGAAGTTATTTTAAAATCCTAATTTTGGGATAATCTTCATTTCAGAGGGGATAATTGGGATGGGGTAGCTCTCTGGGGTCAGAGGATTAGTGATAATTCAAGCTTCTATTGGCAAGTAGGCTAATGCCTCCTAAAGGTTTGCCATGGGTCAGAGGATGAGCATAGTCCCTATAAAAAGTGCTCTAAATGGTCAGAGTAATACCACCTAGGTGACAACCACACTCCTGCCACTTGCTTTCTCATGGCAGAGGTGTTCCAAACAGGGAGTGAGGATGTGAAAGCTGAGTACCTGGTGCCTTAAAACCAGGCTGCTCAGTGGCCCTTTTGCCATGACAGGAGAAGGAAAACTCTCTCAAGATGGGAGATAAGTTTTTAGAGTCTGGGATAGCGTCAATACTTTTATGGAGCCCTGGAGAGACAAGTGGAAATTGCAACACGCTCCTGAGAACCAATTGGCTGGGGTAATACCCCATGAAAGGAAGGGCAGCATATTTACTATAAACTAGCTTTGAGGATCCATCGTTTTTCGGATGGCAGGATCTACATATGTTCCCCTTAAAAAATTGTGACCAAATGTCACACTGGTTAAGTTGTATAAAGCACATTAAAACTAAATGCTAAACCATGTGACTCCAGACACAGCACACGTATGTGTATACAACAAACCTTGGATTAACTGTACATATAAACATGTTCATGAACGTTGCATCTTCCATTGAAGCACACCTAGTGAAAGCAGCTTACCCGACAGAAATAAAGCTATTGGAGCAGAATCCTGGCAGGCTGATCAATTTAGCAACCTAAAGTGAGTTACCAAGTTCCAGCAAAGGGATCCAGAAACTACACAGAAGCTAGCAACTCTATAAAGAATGAGTTTCAAATAGGAAAAAAAGCATCTGAAAAGCTCTCCACCCTCCAAAAAGCTTTTGCAATATAGGATTAACAGCTGAATTTTAGTTGCTATTAAGTGCTTAGTTACCTAACTAACATCCATTCTGCTTCAAAAGATTTTCAACTACACAGACAAATCGAGAAATAAAAATACTAAAATTCTAGTTTGTAAGTCATCAAAATGGCTTCACATTACACTGGGTATTTCCTGTGTTTCTTTGGAGTCTTCCTCCCCTATAACATGGCAAAAGCTACAGAAAAATCTGAACTCTCAGTTTGCCAATATCAGGGATGTGCCATTATGTATTAGGCTGTGCAAAAGAATCTGGAGACAAATTACAATGAGAATGAGTCAAATAATTTTAACCTGAGATGCCTTTCTGTTTGAGAAAACTATACCTTTTTTGTTTGTTTGTTTGTTTTTAATCTAAACTTGAGGGGATATGTTGATTTTGACAAAAATTTTCTATGGAAAAAAGTCAAAACATTTTGTTTTGACAGTATTTTGATTCAATGTCTACACATTAAATATGTTTATATTTATACATTGATTATGTATACATTTAGTATAATAAGGATCAAAAGACAAAATGAAATATTTTTTTTTTTGGTTTGGGACTATTAAAATTATCTGGGAATTTTTGTTTTACAGGAAATTTCAGCATTTCATTTGGAATTGGAATGAAAAAATTTAAAAGTAAAATTCCAGTTCCTGACCAGCTCTAAATACAAACAATGAACTCTATTTCAATCTCAAATTGATGAAACAACAGAGGAGTTTGGACCATAAGAATTTTCCCTAGCTTATTAATAGCAGAGACAGCCATCTGCTAACCAGCTCATCAATAATCCCTCTAATTAGAAACCAAGGATATCACTAGATTACTCTTACACCAGTATTATGATGAATGAAAAGATCTTGTAGCCTTCCCCATATAATTTCAGGCAGTCGTGCACTATACATCAGTAGCGGAGATTTCAAAATTCTTAATCTCATCAATTTGTATCCTAAAAAATAGTTTACAGCCTAGCTCATCTTCATGAAGACAAAATCTTTGGTGAACAATAATTGTGTCTGATCTAAACAAATGAAAGATAGGCTGTTTGGTTCTTTGTAAACAGTGTAGTTAGCTGTGTCAGTCCCAAGATATTTGAGAAACAAGGTGGTTGAGGTAGTCATTAACATCCTGAACACAAGTAACCATAGAAAACTGTTCAGTCACTGGCAATTGGATACATAAGTACCACGCTACATAACAGAGTAAAAACAAAACTAAATATCATACGGTTAGAAATAGATGACTTTCTGATTCGGATTTTCCACTCCACAACCATCTCAGGGTCTCATTACATGGAGACCTGCATCTCTCTCCCCCCACCCCTGGGGAGATGGCTCTTCAAAGTGTTTCTTTAGGTTGCTTAGCCATTTGGGGTTCCTAGCTTAGCTATGAACCAGGCATTATTCACACACTTCCTTCACAGGCAGAAGCATCCAGCTTGTTGTGGACTATCAGTAGTAAAAAGGGAGAAGGATAGAAAAATAGGTGTCATGGAGACAGAGGTAAGGCACAGCTGACCTTTATCTTGTCAGACCTTTCGCACATTGGATTTTTGAGTAAAGGATACAGCAATCAAAAACCCAGCGCGTTCAAAGTTAGTTCTCATTAAGATATCAATAGCTCAGGACTGCCAAGGTCAGCTTCCTTTTCCTAGGCTTATTATCCTCAGAAAAACATAGCTGCTTATAGAAAACCATGATCAAGGCCTTCCAATATATGCTGATCTGATACTGAACATAACATTGGCATAGAACAGTGAAATTACACACTGGACCATACGAATATTTGATACTGCATCTTTCCTTGGGAACCAGGCTCCATGGTGTCAAAGATTAGCTCCGCCTCCTTCAGAGAGGCATGCAATGGTGAGCATTCTGAGTATGTTCAAGAGGTTCCTGCAGCCTTAAAAGGGGAGCCTGTGTAACAATCTCCCTCTCCCCACATTGTTTTGACTAGGGAGGGAGGATTCATGCTACAGACTGTACTCAAAGGACAGCTTCCATGATGCAAGATTTTAAGTAACTGACTCCTGCATCAGTAACATTAATATAGGACTTAAAACTACATTTATGTTGAGTTCTTAATTGGAGATTGAACTGGTAAAGAGGAATTCCTGGATTCTAATCCTAGTTCTGACATTAGCTGTGGGGGACTTCAGCAAGTACTTATGTTATTTCCCTTCTATAAAACAGAGGTAATCACTAGCAGGATTTTTTAGGAAGAGTACTTAAGAGTTTTAGAGCACTTAATCATTATGTATTAAGGTATAAAATAGTTTCATTCTGCAAGTTACACCACATGATCAGAGGTTCCTTCGTGCTTGCTAAATAATCTAGCGTGCACATTGCCAAAACTAGATCCAAAGACTGTCCGGCATGTAGTTTCAAAATTTATTTTTAGTAACTACAACAGGGAGGGTGTCTGCTGTCAGATGCCAAGTGTTGAGTAGACAGTGAAGTATGGCAACTGTTTCCAACTACTGTATCGCCCAGACTGACAAAGTAAAGGGGGACGGGGTGGCAGGAGGCACAGCATCATTCCGAAGCTTTATACTGCCCAAGGGATCACCCCCTTATGTCCAAAGTATTCCATAGTGGCCAGTTCTTCCAGCTCTGTAGCCCCATGGACTGGTGTAAAGAGGCTAGAACCACAGGGAGAATCTGGCCCACCAACTCCTCTCCACCACAAACTCCTCTGCCCTTCCTACACATTACCAACCACAATGTAATCATCCATATATTAAATAGCACTGGTCTGAATACAGACCCCTTCCCCACACAAAGCACCTCACAATTAATCTGTCCCCACTCTGAGGAGCAGCTTTCTACTATGACTTTTGCTCGTGAGGAACTTTATGAAAGATTCATAAACATGTGTCTACCTAAAATTTTATCAAGTTTTTCAAAGAAAAAACCAAACAGGTGACCTAGTAAAGTCCCCTCTCCCCTACCTGTCCCTCAAAAGTTGCATTGGTCTGACCTTATCAAGTTATACTCCTCTTTCTAAGATGCATAAATCTGCCTACTACTTAAGTAATGCTTACCCATCTAATTCCTAGGATGTCCCTTGGCACTTTAAGACAATATAATAGAACCTCAGTTTTACAAACCACCAGTTATATGAAGCATTTTCCTTCCATTGGCGGGGTGCATAACAAAAGTGATATCAGTTAAGAACAAGTCAACATCTCTTCACATTCTGATGTCTTCAGTACACTAGAAATCACTTTGCAGTAGTTTGAAGGACAACAAAATGATGTGGTGCATCATAATGCAATTTATGCACTGCAACTATTGTAATTTTGAGATGTTAGTTTTTATGAATTGTGATTTTATGAACTCCTCAGTTCCCAATTAGTTTGCAAAGCAGGTGCCCTATTGTATATTAGCAACCTCATTAATAGCTTTCCAGTCTTCAGGAGATAGCTGTTTAAGAATATACAAAAATTTGCTGATGTCCACTATTTCACACTTTATATCCTTTAGAAAACACCAAATAAAATACCATCCCGCCACCACTTTACTTCATTTGAGTTTCTGTTGCTTTGTAACTTCTTCACAAAGTTCAGTCTCTGTCAAGGCCATACACCAATCTAACATAAGACGTGCCTCTGAAACAGGAAATTCTCCATAATCCTATACAGTATAGGACATGGACAATTAATAGAATTCTCTACTAGTTCACCATCCTCTAGTTCCCCCCCTTTCATATCTAGCTTATTTCAAGCATATTATTTTGTGTATTCTGATGTTTCTGCCTCTGTTCTTTGTATATACTTTTTTTTAATTTTCAATTTCCTCCCCTAACTGACACCGCCTGTGTTCCAGTCTTGGTATTTTTGAGGTTTTCCAGTTTGAGAATGCTTTTAACCTTAAATCCATGCATTTCTTTACTTAACCATGCACATTTAATTTGTTTTCCCAACTCAGAAGCATCCAAACTATATGTACTTCTATTGCAGTTTTCTTAAATAGCCTGTAAGAAGCCGATTCTTCAGTTCATATGTATTTTTAAACTTTGCTCTTCAGTATGCGATGAGACACTTTCAGAGTTTTAAGGATGTGCCTTTTTAAAAATTTGTCAGAGTGACTTCCTCACCATGTCATGTTCAGTTATTGAATCAAGCCAATCTGTACTGCTATCACTGTACCGCACTGGAGCTCCTACATCCATGCTCTGCATTGACCCCTTCTTGCTACGTAATGGGGCACACACTAAGGGAAAAAAGTCAACTGTGTCTGAAAATTTCATAACTATTATTATTTCATAATATATAAAACTGACAAGATGATCATCACTTAAGAGTGGAAGAATAAAGTTTTGCTGTTTATTTACTTTGTGCATTTGACACTCTACAGTCAGTCATTTTCACTGTGTTCCCTTATACAGTTTTTTTTTTTCTGGTTGAAAAGACCCTTAAACACCAACAGGGGAGTATTAAAAGCACTTATTTTTACATACATTATTTTAAAAGGTGCTTTATGAAAAAAAAGTTTTGTTTTTAATATCAAATTGACCATGCCCCTTTTAACACATCTCTTCAAAGCACTAAGACAAGAGCTATAAAAACAAATCTTGTGTAGTATCAATAAAATGCTCCTCCAAGCCTTGCCCAAGTGATGAAATTCAACCAAGCTCATACTGCGGTAGTTAAAACTCCTCATTATCCTATCATCAGATTTAACAGCTTCCCATACTCAAATTCTGCCTGAGAGATTCACAGTATGCACCTACAATTAGTATTTATTACTTGAGGTTTGTGACTAGATACACTTCATCTTTTCTTTTGATGGGCCGATCTTTTCATACTGTCTCCTATCAACACAACCCTTTACCTCATTGACATTTTAACCTTCTTTATAGTTTATACCCAGGGCTCTAGCTAAAGTCATTTTATAATGTACTCAACACTGCAGCACTTGAAGGCATAAAAAAAAAAAAAAAAGTTACTACCACCATGATATTGTCACATCCTATGGGTTGCCAAAACTAGATCCAAAGACTGTCCAGCATGTAGTTTCAAAATTTATTTTTAGTAACTACAACAGGGAGGGTGTCTGCCGTCAGATGCAGAGTGTTGAGTAGACAGTGAAGTATGGCAACTGTTTCCAACTATTGTATTGACCAGACTGACAAAGTAAAGGGGGACAGGGTGGCAGGAGGCACAGCATCATTCTGAAGCTGTATACTGTCCAAGGGATCTCAAGTTTAGCCCAGTTGGACTCTCAAGAGGTCAAACACTACAGCTCTGCCATTTTGGGGGGAAAAATTATACTTTAGTGCTAATAGAATAGCTAGTATTATTGGCCCCAGTTAAAACCCCAATAGCATGAATTAACTTCTACACTTCTATTATTCTTGCTATCAGATGCTAGGGCTGTGTCTACACTACAAGCGCTACAGCAGCAAAGCTGCAGGCATGCCACTGCAGTGCTAAAGTATAGGCTCTTCCTACATCAATGAATGCTAATTTTTCTGTTGATGTAGGTAATCCTCCTCCCTGAGTGGCGGTAGTTGGATTGACAGAAGAATTCTTCCATTGACCTAGCCACATCTATGCCAGCGGTTAGGTTGGCCTAACTATGACACTCTGGGATAAAAAAGTCACACCCCTGAATGGCGTAGCTACGTTAATCTAAATTTTAAAATGTTGACCACTCCAAATATTTCCCAATTCTTTGCTCTTGGATCCTGACAGCACCAATGCCTACTTATCCTGACTGTGATCATACCTTCTGGTCTTCAGTAAGACTAGACTAGACTAGATATCAAAGTGGTCTTAAAATCATAGCAATTTAGCATGCTTCAGTTTTACCAGTTTTTTTCCCCACAATCCATGCTCTTACCTTCCCATGAAAAGGCCAGAACTATGCCTTACTTTGCCCCCAAGGAGGCTAGTATAATAGTTTTTAAACAAGATAGTAAAGGAATGAAAGAAGTTATATGAGCAGTCATTTAGTAACAGTTTGTGACTAATAAACAGACTATATCTATGGGAAATACCAAAAACAAACAAGCAAAATTGCCCAAAAGCTGAATGTACAGAACATGTGCAAGAGTATATTAAAGCTTGATTTGAAAGCATAATTCTGAATCTGGCAGAGATTTTCTTGGGTGTATGTGACAGTATTCTATTTGTGGGAGGGTGTGGAAACACAGTGGAAGGGTCAATTATTCGTTTAACTGCAGAACCGGAAAACCCAACTGTAACTCAAACCATAACTTCATGGGTGGATTAAATTTCTGACGTGATCAGCATTTTTGGACTGTGGCAGCAGTTCTGGAAGCATCCAATTTATTGAGTCAAAACTGTTCAACATTTTCAGAAAGGTCAGTAATTACTATGTTATTTGAAGCTATGAAATAGTCCTTGTTCATTAGAAGGAAAACCTTTCTTGCTCTTGCATGACAGTTTGATACTTTTGCTTTTACAGTGAAACTCTTCTTTTGGCTATAAGAAAAATCTCTCTCTCAACTAAGTGTTTCATTTTTATTACAAGTAACACTTGTTTAATATCTGGCTCGAAAACTATGAGTCAAGACAAGAGAAAGAAGAGAGGAGCCATGGAAAGAGAGGCAGAAACATCAGCGTACACAAAATAATATGCTTACAACAAAAAAAGGCAGATAATGTTATGAAGTTCTGAAGTTTCCTAATTTAAGAAATACAGACTCATAGAAATGTAGGGCTGGAAGGGACCTTTTGAGGTCATGTACTCCAGACCCTTGCACTGAGGCAGGACCAAGTATATCTATACCAGTGACACTCAGGCCTCAGGGGTTCAGGAGCCAAAATAGCGATCAACATTACCCAAGAGAGCCACAGTCATGTGAGTTCATTGTTTCATTTACTATTTTAATATATACATACACCCACATTTGGTTATTCTGACCAAGCATTATTAATTTTACCAACTTCAATTGGTTAACATAGTTAAAGCATCCTCATTGGTTAATAATTAAATCAGTGTTTTATTATGTGCTGCAAAGAACTGCAGGTAGGATTGCCACCCTTCTATCTAATTGCTGGTAACCAACCCCCCAAGTTCCCTTCTCCCCCTCTCCTCCCCCAGGCTCCTGCACCTGCACTGCCTCTCCCCTACTCCTCCAATACCCAGCCAATGTCACTTGCTCCTCTCCCCTCCTCCCTCCCATTGCTCACCAGATCATCTCAAGGAGCCTGCCTGCAGGTAGGAGGCGGCCCCAGCTGAGCAGGGGCTCGCATCGGTTAATGACCAGCGCCTCCCCCTCCACCCCGTGGTAACTGCACTTTTGGTTCTGGTGCCATTTAGGGTTTCCAGGTCCTTGAAAACCGGGCACCCGGCAACCGTAAATGACACCCAGACACAGAAGCCAAAATCCAGACTGTCCAGGTAAAACCCGGACAGATGGAGCATGAGATACATTAAAAAGCCACTTGCACCTCCACAGCCTCAATCTGAGTATCACTGATCTAGACTATTCCTGGCAGATGTTTGTCTAACCTGTTCTTCAAAACCTCCAAATGATGGGGATTCCACAACCTCCACTGGAAGCCTATTCCAGAGCTGAATTACCCCTACAGTCAAAGATTTTCCCAACATATAATGTAAATCTCCCTTGCTTCAGATGAATTCTTGTTCTACCTTCAGTGACATGAACAATTGAACACTGTTCTCTTTATAAGAGCCCTTAACATATTTGATCATCATCAGTAGTCCCCCTCATCCCACCCCATACATAGACGTTTACTCCGTGGGTGCTCCAGATTAGTGGGTGCTCTGTGCTCAAGTTCCCCTCACCCCCCGCCCCACCTCCTCCACCCCCTGAGCATGCCGTGTCCCCGCTCTGCCTACCTCCCAGCGTTTCCTGCCAGGCCTCTGTCAAACAGCTGTTTGGCAGTGTTAGCATATTCCGTGTGGGGAGGGAGGAGCGGGAATGTGGCGTGCTCAGGGCAGGAAGCGGGGAAGAGGCAAGGCTGAGGCAGGGATTTGGGAAGGAGCTGGAATATCGGCAGGGAGCGGGATGAAGTTGGAGCGGGGACTCTTGGGAAGGGGTTGGAATGGGGGCAGGGCCTCACAGAAGGTGTGGAGTGGGGCAAGGGGGGGTGTCGAGCACCCACAGGAAAGAGTGGAAGTCGGCACCTATGCCTCCACACACATAGGCCAGGCTTTCTAAACCTTTATAATTTTTGTTGCTCTCCTCTGGACTCTCTCTAGTTTGTCCATGTTTTTCCTAAAGTGAGGGGCCTAGAACTTAACATTATTCCAGCTGAGGCCTCACCTTGCTGAGTAGAACAGGACAGTTACCTCCCGTGTCTTACATATGACACTCTTGTTAATACACCCCAGAATATTAACAATATGGTGCACTTGCAAAAAAAAGGCTAACTCATATTCAATTTGTGATTCACTTATAACTTCCAGATCCTTTTTCAGCAGTACTACTGCCTAGCCAGTTATTCCCCATTTTGTAATTGGGCATTTGATTTTTCCTTCTTGAGTGTAGTATTTTGCACTTGTCTTGACTGAATTTCATCTTGTTGATTTCAGACCATTTCTCCAATTTGTTAAGGTCATTTTAAATCAGGGATTCTCAAACTGGGGGTCAGGACCCCTCAGGGGGTTGCAAGGTTATAACATCGGGGGTCGCGGGATGTCACTCTCCACCCCAAACCCCGCTTTGCCTCCAGCATTTATAATGATGTTAAATGTATTAAAAAAGTATTTTTAGTATATAAGGCGGGGGTCGCACTCAGAGGCTTGCTGTGTGAAAGGGGTCACCAGTACAAAAGTCTTGAGAACCCCTGTTTTAAATTCTAATCCTGTCCCACAAAGTGCTTGCAACTCCTCCCTGTGTGGCATCACCTGCAAATTTTATAAACATACTCTTCACTTCATTATTAAAGTCAATAATGAAAATACTGAATACAACAGAGTCCACTTACTAGCAACCTCTGCATTGCCAACAAAAAGTTTCTCTTATCTAGCAGTTGCCAATAAGCAAAAGACCAGTGTGTGAGGCTTCAGCCATGGAAGACATATCCCACCACTTCATTCCCGGGCTGCAGCCCCACAAACCTGCTTGTAGCTGGGTAGGGTTACCACTTCTGAAATGCAAAAACCCTGAATCTCCTCCCCACAAGGCAAGCCCGCTGCAAACCCAACTCCCACACCACAAGGCAACTCTGTGAAACCCTCCCCCCCACACACACACACCAACAGCCACTAATAGTATCTAAAGAGATAATACAGATAAAAGCTTGATAACATCACATGCCTCCTCACTCTTGCATGACTCGAACCTTCTCGCGCACACATGTACAGTGTGGTTGCGTGCTGGTGGGCAGACAGCGGCTGTATTTTCAACAGTTTTGATCTGTTATTGCTTAAACTGCGAAGTGGGAACACTGCAGCATCTTTAGCTGGACACAGAAACTTAACATTAGGTATCCCAGTGTATTGTGATAATAATGCAAAGCTTTAGACCCAGGTAGAAAAACTCAGCAGACTGTTTTTCTGGCAACTGGCAACTCCATAAAAATACTGGCCAGGTGGTAACCTGATGTCCAGGGACTTTCTTAAATACAAGTTCCATAAACAGCATGCCGTTGCCAATATCTGAATCCCCTTAATATTAAAGTTAATGGGATTGGTTCCTGGCTAAGTATTGTTCTGAACCAGAAGTTAATACCAGGGTTGTGTTATCAAGCAGCATTCACTGTAGAACCAGACCCAGGGCAGACCCTCGCAGGACCCCACTAAATATGTCCTCCCAGTTTGACAGCAACGTACTGATAACTACTCTGAGTACAGTCTTTTAACCAATTATGCATCCAATTTATAGTAATGTTCCATACAGACCACATTTCCCTAGTTTGCTTATGACTACTTTTCTACTTGTGCATCATTTTGTATTTCTCTAACACATTAAGAACATTTTTATATTAAATTTTTAAGCAACTAAAGTCCTGGAGCTTTTTATCTCCTTTCACACACGCACACCTCAAATTATAATCCATTTGCAGTAAGTTCACACAGGAACATATTGTGACATTACATGCATAAAGGTAAAAAGTGCAGAACACACACCAAAAGCACACACCAATAGGACCTTCTTTAAGAGGTCCTATTTTCACAGAAAGCGTCCTTAATAGAATAAAAAGAAATTAGCATACATGATGTAAAGCAGAATGTTTTCTGAATGCAGAAGAATGTTTTTCAAACTTTTCAATTTTGCATGAGTACCTTTTTAAAGCAGTCTGATTCCTATAGTAAATTCTTATAGTTAGTGCCCTATCAAATTCACAGCCATGAAAAACACATCATGGACTCTGAAATCTGGTCCACCCTCGTAAAATCTAGTCTTTTGTGTGCTTTTACCCTATACTATACAGATTTCACGGGGAGAGCAGCATTTCTCAAATTGGGGGTCCTGACCCAAGGGAGTTGCAGGGGAGGGTCACAAGGCTATTTTAGGGGGGTTGCAGTATTGCCATCCTTACTTCTGCGCTGCCTTCGAGCTGAGTGGCTGGAGAACGGCATCTGTTGGCCAGGCGCCAGCTCTGAAGGCAGCACCCCACCAGCAGCAGCGCAGAAGTAAGGGTGACAATACCATACCATGCCACCCTTACTTCTGCGCTGCTGCCTTCAGAGCTGGGCGGCTGGAGAGTGGTGGCACTTACCTGCAGAGCTGGGCTCTCAGTTGACAGCGCAGAAAGGTGGCAATACCATACCATGCCATCTTTACTTCTGTGCTGCTGCTGGCGGCAGCTCTGCCTTCAGAGCTGGGCTCCTGGCCAGCAGCTGCCACTCTCCAGCTGCCCAGCTCTGAAGGGTATCTATCAGTACTGCAACCCTCCCTACAATAACCTTGCAACCTCCCCTCCTCCCAGCTCCTTTTTGGGTCAGGACCCCTACAATTACAACACCATGAAATTTCAGATTTAAATAGCTAAAATAATGAAATTTACAATTTTTAAAATCCTATGACCAAAATGGACCCTGAATTTGGTAGGGTCCTTCTTGTAGTTATTAGATATTAGATTAGAACACAAAGTCAGCAAGTATGAGTGTTCAGAGCTGACTATTAAAGAAAACTATGTCTGGATTCTCTAGTTTATATATTGTAACCTTGAAGATTTTATTATTTACTGATGGAACTTTAGGCACTTTGGCAATGAAATGTGTTGGCCTTCTCACCCTTTTTGCCTTCCTCTGCAGCATGGGGCACAGTCACTTGCAGGTTTAAACTAGTGTAAATGGTGAATTCTATGTAACTTGAAGTCTTTAACCATGATTTGAGGACTTCAGTAACTCAGCCAGAGATTAGGGGTCTATTATAGGAGTGGGTGAGTGAGGTTCTGGGGCCTGCAATGTGCAGGAGGTCAGACTAGATGATCATGATGGTCCTTTCTGACCTTAAAATCTATGTCAGATCATCTCCTCAATAATCCTCTTTCAGTCCATGCTACACTGAGTACTCCATGGGAGACAACCATGACAAAATTCATACTACAGAAGCATCATCTAGGTCTCAATGATAAAGAAAGAGGCACCTGCATATGTGCATTCATGGATGACTGATGTTTTATTATTCACCAACCTTGGATTCAGTATGGATCAGAGACCAAGATCTTTGTTTGATATCCTGACTCCAAGAAAAATAGACAAAATCTCTCTCTCTCTCTCTCAATGGAATAGTGACTAAATGTCTTGGTTTGGGTCCCCATCTTACACAAGATTTTTACCTATATGGGTGGGTTTTTTTTGGGGGGGGGGGGAATTAATGGTGTAATTATGATAAAAATAGGTTTGTGCAATTTCTACAGATAATTGCTTTCAAAGAATTTTCAACTGACTCCCCTTTCTATATTATTCTTGGTTCTCTTACGCGTGTACGTAGCTTCTATCGAAATACACTCCTTTCAGCTATAATGGAATAAGGAATACATTATCATCCTAACTTAATGCTGTTGCTCTCGGTCAGAGTTGTCCAGAGTCTACATTTGCAGAGCCTTGAAACAGATTCTTTCTTGACAATATTTCCTGTACGACTTCCCTAAGCCACCATAGTAAAACTGTTCAAAAAGAAATAAATGAGTGTGTCAAGAAAACATGTACTTTACATTAAAAAACCTCAAGTAGTAACATACTTATCTCTCCCCGCCCCTGCAAATCCCTTTTATTCATCACCAGCTATTTCAACATGGAATATTCGATTTCACAAATTGAGGCCATTGTGACACACTGTACCTCAAAATAGCACTCTGGAACGCCCATATTCACCACTGTGATATGATTAGGATATGTTTGTACAAAGTATGCCTTGTGAGGTATCATTTGAGAAGTCATGATCTGTTGAACATTATCCTGTTGAATGATATGTGTTACCATGGTATGTGAAGTTATGAAGTTTTGCTATGTGTGCGCATGTGTTACCGAAATATGTTTTGAGTCTGGGAGACATCCACAGCCAGCTTTTTCGTGGCAACAATGGAGGAACTAATACCCCCAAGACAGTTTTACATTAGGACTAACTGGCCACTTGTTGATGGCCCATTAAGGAGAATTTACTCTCCCAATGGGCCCCTCCCGAAGTACATAGACAATGGAGATTGCCTAACCCAGTGACTCAGCCTGGGACATAGAACATGTGATTTCTGACTCCATGTTTGAGACTATCTTTCCATGCCCATCGATTGGGGGGGGGGGGTTATAAATTGGAGTGTTTGACAACAGCCTGGAGCCTCCCCCACGTACTCTAATGACAACAAGAACATTTGGAAGAAAATATTTTGAACTTGGGAGACTTTTGAGCAAAAAAATTCAGCCTGTGTATTAAGAACTGTGAACAGCTTACAATGCTAGTAGTAAGGTGAGCAAAACTGCTTGATTCAAATCTTGCTTAGTCTGAACATTCAGAATGCGATTTTATTTCTTATGTAACCAACTCTGACCTCTCTGCCTAACACTTATAATCGCTTAAAATTTTTCTGTAGTTAAACTTATTTTAATGTTTTATCCTTACCAGTGAGTTTGTCTAAAGTGCTTGAGGAATCTGCTCAGATTACAAAGGCTGGTGCATGTCCACTATCCTTTGCACAAGGGGTGAACTAATTAATGGGCTTGCTTTGTTTAACAGAAGGTCTTGAGCAGTGTAAAATGGTATATTTCTTGGGTGACAGGCATGAGGGTTAGAGGGGTTTGCCAGTGTCTCTCTATGTACAATTCATTCGTGTCTTAGAACAGTAGTTCTCAACCAGGGGTTTGCATAGCCCTGGGTGTATGCAGAGGTCTTCCAGGGGATACATCAACTCATCTATATATTTGCCTAGTTTTACAACATGCTACAGAAAAAGTACTAGCAAAGTTAGCACAAACTAAAATTTCATATAGACAATGACTTGTTTATACTGCTCTATATAGTATACATTTCAGTGCAAGTACAATATTCATATTCCAGTTGATTGATTTTATAATTATATGTAAAAAATGAGAAAAGCAGCAATTTTTCAGGAATAGCGTGCTGTGATACTTCTGTATTTTTATGTCTGATTTGGTAAGCAAGTAGTTTAAGTGAGGTGAAACTTGAGGGTATGTAAGACAAATCAGACTCCTGAAAGGGGTACAGTGGTCTGGAAAGGCTGAGAGCTACTGTCTTAGGGTACGTCTACATTTACCGGAGGGTCCGGCGGCAGGCAATCGATGTTCTGGGATCGATTTATCGCGTCTGGTTTAGACGCAATAAATCGATCCCGGAAGTGCTCCGGTGAGAGGAGTACGCGGCATCAACGGGGGAGCCTCCCTGCCGCGTCTAGACCCGCGGTAAGTTTGGACTAAGGTACTTTGAATTCAGCTATGTTATTAACATAGCTGAATTTGCATACCTTAGTCCGAAGTGGGGGCTTAGTGGGGACCAGGCCTTAGACAGCATTCATGCAACTTAGCTGGGTGTCTCCCTGCATATTGTTGGTTGAGTGAGCACAGCACCCAGAGGAGTTTGCTGCGTGCCACCAACACAGCATTGTGAGAGACAGCCCAGACTTGAGAGTTAAGGGGGTACAGCGGTCCCACAGTTCCAGGTTGTATCCCAGGGGTCCGTCACCCCCATGGCCTGTTCTGCCTACAAATTCTGCTTTAACTTTAAGTGTGGTCAACTAAATTAATCTTTCTACAGTGTCCAGAACTACAGTAGCTAAGCACGGAACTTAATGAGCTGGATTCATTTGACATAACTCCATCAAGTCAACGTTGCAAATTCTTGATAATAGGGAGAACAAACATTTGATACAATCCAGGTTCCGCTTTATTTGTTCATTAACATGCCTGAATTAACATCTGAACAAAAGTCTGACAGCAGTCCCAGTACAATAAAGTGAGTCCATTTTTAAATATGGATATTAATTAAAAAAGCTAAAGAACTATCAGATATACTGCTAGCCTCAGAAGTATAACTGTTAGATACAAAAAACCTGGGGGTGGAGGGGAGGGGAAGGATCATCTAATTCATCTCTCAACTTGATAAGATTGCTCATGATAAGTGCTTTGTCAAGTCTATAATACAAGCAATGTTATGAGTACCCTATGAGTGCTGCAAAGCTGAGTGGCATTCACCCATCCTGCAAACAAAATGGAATCTTCCTACTATAAGACTACTTCCTATGACATAAGATTTTAAAAATATTTCCAATACTCTAATCAAAAATTAAAATACCCAACAATAATTATTAAAAAGCACTGAATGTCAAGAGACATCATAAACCTCACCGATTTTAAGAAAGCACTTGACAGCCTTCACTGCAATTCACTCTGGATCATCTTTAGGTGTTATAGCATGCCAACAAAAAAGGAACATCAGGGCTTTATATCAAGGTGTAATTTGCAGTAAAAGTAAATGCAGAATTGAGTGAATGGTTAAACAGACAATGGTATCAAATAAGGGTGTATCTTTGCACCTCTCCTGTTTGGCATCACCATTGACTTTCTTATGGGAAAAAAGTGCACATGGATATGACAGACAGTACATGGCTTAACAATACTTATGAAGCTGAACTAATATGCAAGTGGAGAACAAAGGACTGTCCAGAATTGCAAAACAGATGGGGTTAATTAGTTATGAAAAAAACAAATCTCCCCGCCCAAATAATTTGCAGGCATCCAGATGAGGTTATAGGGAATAGCCAGCATGAATTTGTCAAGAACGTATGTCAAACCAACCCTATTTCCTTCCTTGATAAGGACTAGTAGACGGGAGGAAGCAGTAGATGTGATATATCTTGAATACAGTAAGGCTTTGACATAGTCCCACATTACAGTCTCATAAGCAAACTAGAGTCTAGATTAAATTATTATAAAATGGGTGCACAACAGATTGAAAGACCATACTCAAAGAGCAGTTATCAATGGTTCGCTGTCATACTGGGAGGGAGTATTTAGCGGTGTGTGTGCGCGCGCGGGGCGGGGGAAAAAAAAAAAAAAAACGGTCGTCAGTTCTGGGTCCAGTACTATTCAATATATTCATTCACTCCATTATCCAAGTTGTTAAGAGTATGCTTATAAAAAGTGTAGATGACACTACGATGGGAAGGGTTACAAGTACTTTGGAGGACAGAATTAGAATGCAAAACTATTTTGAAAAATTGGTCTGAAATCAACAAGATGAAATTCAATAAAGACAAATGCAAATACTTCACTTAAGAAGGGGGAAAAAATTCAAATCAAATGCCCAACTGCAAAATGGGGAATAACTGGCTAAGTGGTACTACCGCTGAAAAGGATCTGGAGATTATAGTAATCACAAATTGCATACAAGTTAACAATATGATACAGCTGTGAAAAAATGCCAAATATCATTCTGGAGTATATTAAAGGAGTGTTGTACCTAAGACACGGGAGGTAACTGCCCCACTCTACTCTGTACTGGCGAGTCCTCATCTGGAGTACTGTGTCCAATTCTGGATGTCACATTTTAGGAAAGATGTGGATACAGTGGAGGAAGTCCAAGAGAGCAACACAAGTGATAAGGTTTAGAAAACCTGATCTATGAGCAAAGATTTTATAAGCTGGGCACGTTTAGTCTTGAGAAAAGATGACTGAGCGGGGAACCTGATAGCCCTTAACATATTTGAAGACTGCTGTTATAAAGAGGATGGTGATCAATTGTTCTCCATGTCTTCTGAAGGTAGGACAAGCAGTAATGTTCTTAATCTGCAGCAAGGGAGATTTAGCTTAGATATTAGGAAAAACTTCCAAGGGAGATGTGGAAAACCCATCATTGGAGATTTTTAAGAACAGGTTGGATAAATACCTGTCAGGAATGATCTAGGTTTACTTGGTCCTGCCACAGCACAAAGGGATGGCCTTGATGACTTCAAGGTCCCTTCCAACCCTACATTTCTATGATTTGATGACTGCTCATTGAATTTCCCTGGTTTGGAGCCAAGAGATCCACAACCAGAGGTAGAGAGATGGGCAGTCAAATTCAGCGTTGATGTAGATCTGGGTACCTGTACTGCCGTGGCTATATATGTACTCTGAGGGTTAAGACTGCCTTGTCTCTTTTTAGCTTCCTGATTACACTTGGAATTCAAGGAATTGGAAGGAACACATACAGCGGATGACAATCAGGGAAACAGACAGACATCTGTCATGGAACCTGGGCTGTAACCTGCCCTAGAGCAGAATTTCCTGAATTTATTGTTCAGGTTCGTTGCCAAGAGGTCTATAATAGAGTATCTCCAATAACAGAAAATCCCTTGCAGAATCGGCTTCTTTACTGACCACTCCTGATGATCTGCTGAGGGACCTCAAAACAAGTGTTTCTCACAACTGGGAAGTGAAATCTCTCTCTTTATGAGGAAGCCCCACAATTGGATCACCTTTTGATACAGCTGAGTCAACCTTATACCAGCCTTCTTGTTTAGATGATACACAGCAGTGGTGTGGTCAGTAAGAACCTGAATCACCCAATTTCGGATCACAGTAATCAAAAGTCTTGCTGGCCCAACAAATGGATTGATGCTTTAATCATTTACCTGGAGGAAAGCCTCCTGTGGTGTCCAAAGTGGCCCCAGATGGGCACCCCAACACATAGAGAGAACACTTGTTATAATAGTTACTGTTGGCTCTGGTGGAAAGAAACCATTCTGCAGATATTCTAGGAATCTATCCACTAATTCAGGGACTGAAGAGTTCGTGCAGATAGACATTATCTGGACTTGCTGAGGTGTGTGTTTGGACAACATACTGAATGAAGCCAGACTTAGAGACATCTGATGTGCAGTCTGGCATGCTGAGTCACATACATGTACAAGCCATATATCCCGAAAGCTGGATGCAAGAAAGCACTGTTGTTCTTGTGTCAGACATGAGGCTTTTTTACAGGAGGCTATGAACTGAATGTGTCCATAGGGAGGTAAGCCTTTGCGTACTACTGAGATCCACTCTTATAAAATGTATCCGTTGTGATTAGCCCCAGTGGAGAGAACAAATCTCTCATGACAAGATGTTGTTTTGGACGTGAAGCTTCAATGATCCTCAAACTAACCAACCATCTAGATATTTCCCTATCTGAACTCTAGAACGAAGCAGATGTATCACTATTACTGTCATACACTTTAATGCCTTGGGGCTGAGGACGAGCTGGAGGGTAGTACTGTGTACTGGTAGTGCATGTTGCCGACCACACATTCAAGATACTTCTACATTGCCATATGTAATTAAGCATCCTGCAACTCGAGGGCAGCAGGTCAATCTCCCAGAAAGAGATAAACAGATGCAAGGGTGATGATTCTGACCTTGATTTTCAGGATTAATTTGTTTAGTTTTCTTAAATCCAGAATGGGTCATAGACCATCTCTTTTGGGAGATCAGGAAGAAGTGAGAATAGAAGCTTTTCCCTTTGTGTTGGGAAGGCATTTCTTCTATTGCTCCCAATTCCAAATTCCTGAAGTAAGACAGCTGTGAGAGACAGATCCCTGAAAAGGGACAGGAAATGTGGGTTGGGAAAGGAACAGGATGACATCCCTCCTTTACTGTGCTGCACATCTATTTGTCTGATGCAGTCTGTCCATGCCCTGAAAAATTGCCTCTTTTCACAAAGGGAGGTTCTAAATCCAGAAAAGGAGAGATGGTTGGTGTGCTGTGCTCAATCAGAATATCAAACTGACTGCTTCAAAGTCACCAAAGTCTAGTGAGAAGGACATGCTATAGAGAAGATGCTGCTGGGCAGTGTCTCCTTCTACAGGCATCCTGAGCTCTCAGCTAGTAATAGGACAGCCTATATAGTAATTGAGACTCAAACTGTTTTCTCTATTACTGGAGCATGAGACTCCCAATGAAAGTAAAGTCACAAGGAATCTTAATATGCTTATGGCATCATCAGTCTTTTAATAAAAAGTTTGGAGCCTTCAAACAGAAGGCATTCTATTGTGGTTTGCCACTCTTTAAGAATGCCTGAGGCCTGCAATCACAAAGAGTGCCTCATCGAGATGGCTGTAGCCACAGAGCATAAAGCAGTCCAAGACACATATCTGGGCAGTGGTGTCCTTCAGAGACTGAAGCCAAGAACTGTTCCTTGTATTCCTCAGGCAGTTTAACCACAAACTTTGCACCTGCTGACCATTTACATATATTTGAACAAGAGTGCCTAATAATTTGACATCTTCATTTGCAGGTGGGGGTGGTATAGGCCTTCCTACCATATAAAAGAAGTCTCATGTACTCCTGTCCTTCGAGGTAGTCTTACCCCAAGGCTATCTTAAGAGCTTATTCACTATCATGACCACCAGAGTCTGGGACACCATGGGTGAAGAAAATCAAATTTCTGCAGGGTAACTTGATATTGTCTCTTCACATATTTAGCATGTGGAATAGAGGCCAGGGTTGGCTAAAAGGTCTCAGCAGGGTCTAAAAGGACCTTATTAATGGGAAGGGAAACCCTTCCTGGAGTTGGACGTTGCAGAATATCCACAAATGTGTGTGGATTGTCTTGCATGCCTTCTGCTTTCATTCCTAGCAATGTGGTCACCCTCTTCACAAGACCCTGAAAGACTTTGAAGTCTTCAGAAGGACATGACATACGACTCTGGAGTTATGGCCTCATTTGGGGAAAGGTATTTGTAGGTTCTTCCCAAGATGCCTCTGTGGGTTCCAAAACTGGAGGATGCTGTCAAACTGCAGGAAGATCTTCTCTAACAGACACAGTTGCTGGAGAAGGTGACTTTCTCCTGGATCGTGTGGCTGATGGAGATGTGGATGCTCTGGTAGCAGTCCAATGTGGGTAGTCCAGTCTCTGTACTGTCCATGGTAGTGCGTAGCACACAAGCATATTTCCAAATAATGTTATTGCTCTGTAGAACAGGTGTGAATGTCTCTAGAGTGTGACCTGTAAGGAAACCTGAAACACTTTGCAGGACAGAGAGGTCTATCATGCTCGGAGTCTGAAGAAAAAGAAATAGCTTTCTTCAAAGAATGTAGGCGCAGTTCCTGCAGGTGTTGGTGGAAGTCTTGGGCACAGGCGGTACCAATGACAAAGACGTATCCATTGGAACCAGTGGAAGCAGTTGAGGCAGATGGACGGCAGAGGGATGAGTCAATGTCACCAATGCTGCTGGCAGCACCAACAACGCAGGCAGAACTGATGGTGCCATGGAAATAAGTAGTGCTGACATGGTTGAAGCTGCAGTAACTGGTACCAGCAAATGAAGAAAGCGAGTCAAGGAGAGTGAGACAAAAGAAAGTCCATTGTGTCAACAGTATAAATATCAGAGGCAAGTGTTCTTCCGATAATATCAGTGGTACCATACATAATGGCATTAGGGTTGAAGATCTCTGTGGTAGAGGAAGTAAAAGAACTAATTTCAACAGCCCTGCCAGAGAGTCACTGCTGGCAAGTGTCTGTGTTTGTGACTTTGGCCCTGGAGGATTTTTTAAGAGGATCTGCCCTTCAAGGACAAAAAATGAGACTGATGTCTGAGAATCTCAGAGAACGAAGGCAGCACCAAAGGAAACTGGAGAGCAAGATGAACATTCTCCCCCAGTTTCTGTTTTGGGGCTGGAGCAGCCAGAGGGGCATTCCTCATGGAAGAGGTCTCCATCCTTTCATGAACAAGGTCATGTTCTGAAGAGTTTTTAAATTAATGTACTTTAAGTCCCTTTGCTTTTTCATTCTTGTCAGAAGAGAGGTACAGATGGGACATTTATCCTCCACGTATCCCTTGCCCAACCAAATCAGTTAACTTTTGTGCCTATCCCTCACAGAAGGAACTGAGAGGGAGCTGATGGGCATGCTCCCATGCACCGCCTGCTGGTACAGCTGGCAAAAGTCTGCGACTCATGTGCCTACATACACCTACAGTGAAATGTACATGTACACTATCAAATAGGAGAACATAGTCATGTAAAATATGAAAGTCTAGAGGTGGTACAGACAGATGTCTAAATGCCTTGGGAACCTATTCTATTAAACATAACACATGCTTAGATTGGTCAGAGTTGACGTTTGCTTTATCTCTAAAATTATCCAGACAAGACGACAGAAATATCTGGGACATATATTAAGAATGAAGCCAGAGCACCTGCCATTGGCAGCTAGAGGAACATGTAAAAGAGGACAACTGAAAGAATCCCTCTGAACAGTACAAGAGGATAAAAACTTTCGGATTTAGCATAGATGACATCTAAAGCGAGACCCAGGATAGACCGGGATGACAGAGCTTTGTTTATGCCTTAAGTGACATTTGACAGGGTGGGAAGGATCAGAATCAAAAGTTCAGGTTTTTTAATGTGTCTACTTGCATCTAATCATTTGTTTCAAGGTACTTTAACAAAGCAAAAATAAATGAATTTCACATCAAGTAGCAAACAGCACTAAAGGCACATACTAAACAACACTCTAAATTATGACTCTGATTAAGTCGGATATTGTGTTCAATGCACATCTACGATGCTCAGGTCAGGTATAGTTTGTTTGCTCCAGAAGTAAGCAAAACAAATATTTATGATTATGTCCAGATTGTTTTTCTGCTTTTATGTACATTCATGTGTGTTCAACTTTTTTGGCAGTAACATTTCAATGACAAACTGCAGTTCTAATCTGAAAAATGATTAAAGTTAGAAAAGTGCCATTTTTCTGAAGAGATCTGTTCACTACAAGGGTTCAAAGTCATACCCCTTCATTTACTAACAGTTTTACTATACACCTCTACCTCGATAGAACACTGCCCTCGGGAGCCAAAAAAAAAAAAAAAATCCTTACCACGTTATAGATGAAACCGCGTTATATTGAACTTGCTTTGATCCACCAGAGTGCGCAGTCCCCCCCCTCCCCCCGAGCACTGCTTTACCGCGTTATATCCGAATTCATGTTATATCGGGTCGCATTATATCGAGGTAGAGGTGTATTTTACTATAGTTAGCATCTCAAAGCCCAAAACAGCCAAGAAGAGGGATCTGAGTTCTAGTCCTTTTCCTGAATCGTCAGAATTGTTTACCAAGTTCCAGGTGCGGTGGAACAATTTTTATAGTGGGGGTGCCAAAAGCCACTGAATAAAAATATAAACCCTGTATCTGATAGAAGCCAGGGGTGTTGCCACACCCTCAGCACCCATAGTTCCAGCACTCCTGCCAAGTTCCAATTATGTCCATGCAACCCACTGAAGATGAGAAGGTTGCACACGTGTCCTAGAGGGCCTAATCTGACCCACAAAGTGTTTTACTGGTTGATGATCGAAGGAAAGAACATAGCATGACCGTCAAGGGCTTAAGTCTGAAGGGCTGGAAGTTAGACCCCTTATTTGTAAAATGAGCATATTGAAAGGCAGATGTAAAAGAATGGAAGGTAAGACTGTATAATCCAAGATCATACAGTGAAGTGATTGGTTAATTGTACCTATGATATTTGCAGCTATGAAGTTTGCTAGTGTAGACACAGCACTGTTATGGCTCTTGCTTCCGACCACAGTTCTCACAGCATCAAGCATCTCTTGGCATTGAAAATTAAATTTAAGAAATTTGTCTGCTCTTGCTTTATTTTGCTTTTAAATCTGATCACTGTACTGGTATTTTACTGTAAAGCTCCCAGAGGTTCTCCTTGAAGACTGCTATATAACTGCAGTTTTTATTGATGTTTGCTTGGTCATCTAGCATTGCTTGCTCATCTTTACCCAATGTTCAGCCAACTACTGTAAACCATTCAAATTGCTGTTTGAGTAGCATGTTTGAGGCCTTGGCTACACTTACCCGGTAGTTCGACGGCTGGAAATCGAACTTCTGGGTTCGACTTATCGCGTCTAGTCTGGACGTGATAAGTCGAACCCGGAAGTGCTCGCCGTCGACTGCGGTACTCCAGCTCGCCGAGAGGAGTACCGCGGAGTCGACGGGGGAGCCTGCCTGCCGAGTGTGGACCAAGGTAAGTTCGAACTAATTCGAACTAAGGTACTTCGAACTTCAGCTACGTTATTCACGTAGCTGAAGTTGCGTACCTTAGTTCGAATTAGGGGGGTAGTGTAGACCAAGATGCTTTTTTGCTACTTCTCCACAGATGTTCAGGTGGAAGACTGAGAAACCATGGCACTATTTGAATAGAGGAAACTGATAATGTGTGTCCTGGCCAACATACTGTCTCAATAAGTCATCTTCTAAAGTCCACAGGTCTGTAAAAACTATTGCTGAGTGAATACATACTGTCACATTATAAATCACAACCCCATCACCTAACTTGTTGCTGTCACTGGAAAATGTTTCAATGTATCTTTCATTTGCTGGGTGCTGCATAAAGCCAAATTCTATTTGGAGACAGGAAAACATGGCAGGAGCGGGTGTTTTCTCTAACTGTCTTTTAGAAAGCTTTTTATATGACAATTACATTGATTAATTTAAGACTGTGTGGGAACCCTTTTAAAAAATAAATGAAGATGAACTCCTCAAAATACAAGGAAAGAAGGGAACCTCTAATCTCTGTCATTAAAAATGGGATAAGTTATACAAACCGGTTCAATTTTACAGCACCTCCCACAGCCAGTTTCTGCTTATAAACACCCTGCTCCTTTTGGAAAAGCATGTCTGAATTACTGAGTGTAGTGAGTCGGTGTGGCTCCCCTCCTGCCCAGAAGAGGGAGCCCACGTGCCGGCACCAGAGTGGGTGGGACCACCACCCCCTGTCCCCGCCCCCCGGAAGTCAAGGGGCGGGACAGGAAGTATAAAGGCCGGCCGCCAGAGCTCAGTCGGCGGCCAGCCACCACAGGGAGCAGACGTGCGGCCGGGAGCTCCCGGCCAGGAGACCGTCGAAGACCCTAGCTGGCCTGAGCTACCCCGGGCCCGCTACGAGGAGGAGCCGCCGGAGCCCGTTCACGCCCGCTACTGGGAGAACCCCTGGGAACCGAACCCCACTAACCCTGAGGGTGAGACTGGACCCGAACCCCTTCGCCCCTGCTGCTATCCAGAGGAGCCGCCTGAGGACCATTGGCCGGACTTCCCGGCAGAGCTACCAGACTTGCCGCCGAGCCCGGGCAGAGAGGAACCCATGCCGGTGGACTGGCCCGATCCCGGCGCAACGACCGAGGTAGGCTGTGAGGGGGATCACGGAAGTAGCCCGGGGGTAGCCGACCCCGGTCCGGCTGCAACTGAGTGTGAGCCTATGTCAGTGTGTTGCGGTCTGGATACCCCACTGACCAGCAGCGGCAGCAACCGCTGTTAGGGCCCCGGGCTGGAACGCAGTGGAGTGGGTGGGCCTGCGTTCCCCCCTGCCACCCTCCGCACGGGTGGCAGGCTTCCCCCTCACCCAACGCTCGGCTACAGAAGCCTGGGCTCTGAACTATCTGCTCGCTCAGCCCCTGCAACAAGGGCCTGAGCCTACCTGTGTTTGCCCCGCCCTGATCCAGGGCCTGGGCTCTGAACTATCTGCTTGCTGGCTCAGCTCCCTGCAAACAAGGACCTGAGCCTAACTGTGTTTGCCCCGCCCTGATCCAGGGCCTGGGCTCTGAACTGTTTGCTCGCTCAGCCCCTGCCAACAAGGGCCTGAGCTTACCTGTGTTTGCCCCGCCCTGATCCAGGGCCTGGGCTTTGAACTGTTTGCTCGCTCAGCCCCTGCAACAAGGGCCTGAGCTAACTGTGTTTGCCCCGCCCTGATCCAGGGCCTGGGCTCTTGAGCTTTGACTGTGGTTGCTCCGACTCTGCACCAAAGAGCCGGAGTTTCGGGACTAACTGACTGCTTGTTCCCACAGTAGTGAGTCGGTGTGGCTCCCCTCCTGCCCGGAAGGGTCGAGCCCCGGCTAGGACCTACTACACTGAGCTTGGTGTTCCAAGCATGTCAGATATTTTATTAATTGCCTACTGGCTGGATCTTACTCCATGT
Source organism: Trachemys scripta elegans (assembly GCF_013100865.1). NCBI lineage: Eukaryota > Metazoa > Chordata > Testudines > Emydidae > Trachemys > Trachemys scripta. The sequence goes on along the minus strand of NC_048298.1, from coordinate 318,460,279 downwards.
GCGGTGTACTTTTATCTTCTTTTGTACTAGCCACAGAAGTAATCATGATTTGGTTCAAAATTAGTCTTGTATAGTTGGTACTTAATACAAATTAACCCATTCTCTCCCAACGTTCAAGTATGTCAAATGCTCTCTTCCCTAGTCTTGTTGGATAACTCCTTGGAGGCCTCAGATGTGGACTGGGGGTCCCTCATCCTTTGACTGAAGAATTAAGGTGTTGAATTTTTAACAAAGGCATATTTTCTCCCAATTGCCTCTCAGGTATTAAAGTTAAATAGGTGTTAAAGATGGAAAACCAATTTTAAACAGTTTGAATGCAAGTCACTCCTCATCTCAATTTTTTCAGTCCTTTCCACCAATTAACTTTATTTTAAAGTTTATTTTATTAGCAAATGTTGATTACAAAGTGAGTAGTAGTAGAATTATATAAGAATCCAAGATGGCAGCCAAAACAACATGGTTAAAAAAGTTTTGAGGAAAAAATTAAAACTGGAGACAAATATGTCTATAACCTAGTTTGTTTCAGGTGTTTTGGCAGATTCAGTCTTTGCTATTATGGGTTGGGAGATTATTAATTTAAATCTAACTTATTTTAAAGGAGATTTACACCCAATTTGCTGTTTCAATGCATCTCTTTCCACAAAGACTTAACATTTCCACTCAGGAGTCACATCACTTAAAAGAACTGATTAAAAAAGCATATGGTTGCAGATTAACTTACATTAAATTGACTTAAAAACTAGTGGCTGGACAGATATCCAGCTATGACAAGGTGTCTTATTCCTTGTACTACTACAAGGGAGGGAGTTGAGGAGGAAAAAATAGAATGGGAGAGTAAATTAAGTTCAATAATTTGGCTCCCATCACTGATGAATGTAGTCAGTACTGCAGATAAATGTTACTAGTAGAAGTTAGAACCACAGCTAAGTCTGAAAAGCAAATCTCAGTTACCTTGTCTAAAGCCAGAATTGGAAGTTGTGATGATTTGGAGGTTCCCTGTAATAATTTATTGACAATGTGTTGGCTTGTTATATTGAGAGATTTTCTGGATGACTATATTCGTTTAACTCACTGGGGGTTGCTCTGGAATACAGTCAGAAACAAAGAGATGGCTCCAGATAGCCACCCATCAACTGAGAGATGTGAAAAGAACAGGAGTACTTGTGGCACCTTAGAGACTAACAAATTTATTAGAGCATAAGCTTTCGTGGACTACAGCCCACTTCTTCAGATGCATATAGAGATGCGAGAGTCTTTAAGGGACAATACCAGAACTGTTAACTTTGATAATTCTCACTCTGTCTCCATCCAACCTACAGAAATGGTTCTCGCTAGAAATGACCAATGATCTTCCAAAAACCAGGAAAACAAACACTGTGGCAGGATTTAAAGAGAGCCATCTGTTCTGGTGAACCAGACTGAGACATAGGGACCCACTGGGAGGGAGGGAAGAAGAGGGTGCTCAAAGAAGTTAGGATTCATGGCACATGTAGACTTTCAAAATCCTTTCCTCCCCTCCCCGCCAAAAAGCTTTGTTCCTACTGCTAAAACAAACAATACTTTGGTTTTCAGACCTTTTTGGTCACTATGCACCTCTGGTCACAGATTCCTGACAGGATGACTCTTAGAGCTTGTCTACACTGGCAATTTATAGTGCTGCAACTTTCTCACTCGGGGTGTGAAAAAACACACCTCTGAGCGCAGCAAGTTTCAGTGCTGTAAAGAGCCAGTGTGGACAGTGCACCAGTGCTGGGACCCACACTCATAGTGCTGGTAGTGATACCTCTCGTGGAGGTGGGTTTTTTAGAGCGCTGGGAGACTTCTCCCCCAGCACTCTGCCGTGACTACATAAGCCACGTTAAAGAGTTGCCAGTGTAGACTAGCCCTTAGATGCCCCAACACAAGCACAAGGCCTAACACTGGAGGTGGTACATTCAGAGACCAGAAAGGGGACAGAAGTGCCCTGTAACCATGACGAGAGTACGCGGCATTTAAAAATTAAAATTGTATCTAAATAAAGAAAAGTGTCCTAATCAAATCTTTCCAATCAGGTTTAATTTTACATAGCTGTTGTGTGTGTAACAATTTTGAAGTCAACTTGACTTAGAGTTAAACACTATTGGTTTATATTAAATATAGGTTTGCCCCAGTTTTCAGTCTCTAAATTAGGTATCAGAATAGTCTAGCAAATGATCAGTAGAATAAGAAAATCCAGATGCTGTCTTTCAGAGAGCAAGGTTTTTACTCTGGCCAGCTAGCAGGTATTTGCATGTTTGATGCACAGTTGCAAGACATGAATGTATTGTAGTAAAGTAAAGCATCATGTCAAGTGTTCTTTCAAAGATGAGAGCCAACTACTTTGACTATTTTGACTGTGTAGGATCCTGGTTTCATTAGAGAGCTACATAAAATTTCTAAATTCAACAGCAAATTACTATTTCCACATCTCTGATCAACAAAGGAGGGGATTTACAAACTGAAAAGTATTTCAAACAAATCTGAGGGAATGATTTTATTAAAAGCTTTTTCATTTAAAAGGCATAACTATATTAAAACAGATTTAGAACCATATGTTTAAGAAACTCTTCAAATATATTAATTAGTAGCAAAGGGAATATAGTTAGAGTATGAAATCCTAAACATATTTACAAGTATTCACTGTTAAGTTGGGTCTGGTTCACTATTCTGTATGGGTGCTTTCATATTTAATGATTTCCAACTGCCAAATTCATACAAACAAGAGAATACATATAACTTTCAGTTCTATTTGTTGATATTCAGTTAAAGTGACTCCAATGTAGTCAACAGTACAGACGAGATACACAGGTCAGTAGCCCTTTAAAAAAAATTTTAGGTCAAAACAACTCTTATTTTCTTCTTCAATCACAAACACCTTTTTTGACTGGTGGGCAACTCTATAGATTAAATAATTTAGGAATTAAAAACTATAATGTGACTAAGTATGTGTGTGTGAAAACATTAGGTAGTTGAGTATTCACTCACAAAAGCTTATGCTCCAATGTGTCTGTCTGTTAGTCTATAAGGTGCCACAGGACTGTCGCTTTTTACAGATTGAGATAAACACGGCTACCGCTCTGATATTAGGTAGTTGAGTAATCTTCATGTCCACTCCTCCCTAGTAAGCATTAAACTCCAGGGTTTATACTAATTGGACTTCTCTGGTGTGAAATATAAAGGTGAACTGAGTTCTTTTTAAACATTCTAAGAAGGGCACAGTTATATTGAATAATTTTGATTTGAAGTGCACTAATCAAAATATACATTGTGCTTATGAATGTTTAACTCAATCAATTATGAAAATCCTGAATTTTAAAAAGAATTATAAGTCAGTTCTCTATGGAAATTTCTGCATCTCAAGAGATAATCTAAAGAGCTGTTCTAGCCCTCATAACTTTTAGCCACAAGTCTGGATTTCTCTTGGCCTTTGTACATAAAGACAGCATAGGTTTTTTTTGTTTTTACATTTACAAGAATTGTTGGTCTAAACCTATCAGTGGTCCATGGACAAATGGTAGCCTGCAGAGCACTTTGTTATGGTACACAGGGAGCTTCAAGGACATAAGACACACGGCAGGTCTACACTACAAATTTACAGTGGTGCAGCAGTGCCGCTGCTGCGCTTCTGGTGAAGATGCTCCAAGCTGACAGGAGAGAGCACTCTATCAGCTTAATTCCATATCCACAAGAGGCGGCAGCTATGTTGGAGGAAGCTCACCCGCTGACATAGTACCGTCTACCCTGGCACTTAGGTTGATATAACTACATCTCTCAGGGGTATGAATTATTGACACCCCTGAACAACCGTTATATTGAAGTAATTTTTTAGTGTAGACCAGGCCACAGGATTTCCTGCTAGTGTCCAGCTAAAGCACAGTAAGAGAAGTTAGAAATACATTAAGTACTTCCCAAATGTTATCTTTTCACATAATCATTTGCTGTAGCAGCCCTAGGACACACTGCTCAGGGCACCCAGAACCTAAGCTACTGTGCTACCTCTCTGCCTCAGCAAGGGAGAGGTTTGCTAGAGTTTAGACTATATGTCAGGTTCCTGCCACACCAGTCTGTCTGCCTTATCAGCAAACTCTTTGAGACTGTACCAGTCTAAACCTTGCCTTGTCAGTACACTCAGTGAACCCCAGTTCTAGAGTTGCCCAGAAATGCCTCTGCAGCATCTAGTTCCTCTCACGGGACACTCTCAGAAATTAGGTTCACTACCTCCAAAGAGACAGCACACACACCAGCCTGTTGGCCTACTAGCAGAGTTTCTGCACATTTCCCAAAGTCCATTATCTTTGCCTCAAAATCCTGTGGGGGTTCAGACTCCAGGGTCTCTCTTGCTGTGCTCACCAAGCTGTTGCCTCTGCCACTTAATTGCTTTGTTTACCTTATATGTAAGGTTTCAGAGTAGCAGCCGTGTTAGTCTGTATCCGCAAAAAGAACAGGAGTACTTGGGGCACCTTAGAGATTAACAAATTTATTAGAGCATAAGCTTTCGTGGACTACAGCTCACTTCTTCGGATGCATATAGAGTGGAATAAATATTGAGGAGATATATATACACACATACAGAGAGCATAAACAGGTGGGAGTTGTCTTATATGTAAGTGTACCTTCATTATCTATGGCTTACAAAGCTTGACTCAGATAGGCAAATCTACATTTCTTTGTGTAAGAAAACTTGTTCATTAAGTCTGCCCCCAAAACATACTTTAGGAACATATTTCTAGCACACACAATAACTCTTTACACGCCACCCATACATACATTGCACAGTTATATTTATGACCAGTGTCACCATTTTTATATGATACCTTATATAATATATTTTTATAGTACAATAATATTGTACACAATCAGTTGGTTCCACAGATTGTATTCTGTAGTGATGCTTATTCTATGGTGATTCTCTTGGGTATCTGGACCCTGTGTCCCCTGAGTCCATGGGGACATTATGTGATTAAAAACAGGAGTAGTAGTACAAATGGAAGATGTTTCAGAAGACACTCTTAGGATGAGGTCCACATTATGAAAAAAAGTCTGACACCCTGTTTTAGACTGTGCTTTAAGAATACTTTGTAATTTTATTCTCTTTTCATTTTGAGGGTATGTTTAAAGTATTCTTTAACTACAGTATTCAGATCCAGTTCTCTTTACACCTCCCCAGATTTGTTTAAAAAAATGCTTTTGTTTGAGACAGATCTCATGGAGTGGTGAAAATGTGTGTTTCTTTTTTGTTAGTACAGTGCAAACAAAATACACAAGCTACATTTTATACTTCCAACTGTTCAGACAGTAATAACTTGTGTCCTCATGCAAAAGTTGTACCACTGTAACTACACAGGTACAGTGGTAAAATGATACAACCCCCACCCCACACTGTAGATACAATTATACTGGTATAGAAGTATTTAAACCAGTATAGCTTATTCCCCTTCCCACACAGGAATAAGCTAACTGCATCCAGACTAGAGGTTGTACAAGTACAACTATCAGTTTTTAAAAAAATAAATAAAGTTACACTCTTAAGTGAGTTATACCAGTACAAAGTTTGCATGAAGACCAGGCCCGTTTTATATATTGAGAAACTAAGTATCTGAAGAACTCAAACAATTATGGAACTAGAATATTTCACAAAATAAACTAAGTGACAAAAAATTTTTTATAAGTAAGATCTTAAAGACATGGAGTCTCTTTCAGGCCAGAGAGTGGCCAATTCTTAGGCCTGGTCTACACTAGGCGTTTATGTCGAAGTTAGCGCCATTACATCGAATTAACCCTGCACCCGTCCACACTGCGATGCTATTTAGTTCGACATAGAGGTCTCTTTAATTCGACTTCTGTACTCCTCCCCGACGAGGGGAGTAGCGCTAAATTCGACATGGCCATGTCGAATTAGGCTAGGTGTGGATGGAAATCGACGCTAATAGCTCCGGGAGCTATCCCACAGTGCACCACTCTGTTGACGCTCTGGACAGCAGTACGAGCTCAGATGCTCTGACCAGCCACACAGGAAAAGCCCCGGGAAAATTTGAATTTGAATTCCTTTTCCTGTCTAGCCAGTTTGAATCTCATTTCCTGTCTGGACATCGTGGCGATCACAGCAGCACTGGCAACGATGCAGAGCTCTCCAGCAGTGATGGCCATGCAGTCTGTGAATAGAAAGAGGGCCCCAGCATGGACTGATCGGGAAGTCTTGGATCTCATCGCTGTGTGGGGCGATGAGTCCGTGCTTTCTGAGCTGCGCTCCAAGAAACGGAATGCAAAGATCTATGAGAAGATCTCAAAAGACATGTCAGAGAGAGGATACAGCCGGGATGCAACGCAGTGCCGCGTGAAAATCAAGGAGCTGAGACAAGGCTACCAGAAGACCAAAGAGGCAAACGGACGCTCCGGATCCCATCCCCAGACATCCCGTTTCTACGAGGCACTGCATTCCATCCTCGGTGCGGCCGCCACCACTACCCCACCACTGACTGTGGACTCTGAGGATGGGATATTGTCCACGGCCGGTTCATAGACTCATAGACTTTAAGGTCAGAAGGGACCATTATGATCATCTGGTCTGACCCCCTGCATGTTGCAGGCCACAAAGCCGTCCCTACCCTTTCCCTTGACTCTGCTGTTGAAGTCCCCAAATCCTGTGGCTTAGTGACTTCAATTGGCAGAGAACCCTCCTGCTAGTGATCCCTGTCCCATGCTGCGGAGGAAGTTCTGTGCTTTCCTACATTTTTGCACATTTTATTTTCTCTATCTATAGTATGCATTATCCACTCTTCTATAATTCAGCCACACAAATTTATTGAATTAAAGAGGGAATGTTATGAAACTAGACCAGTGCAGAAGAGGGAAATAACTACCCTGTGAATTTGAATATTTACTGGCTGACGTCACTGTCAATACTCTTATCAATATAACCATAAAGAGATCTACAATACGCCTTTCCAGATGCAGACTGGAACCCATGTAAAAATCATAAATGACATTCTAATCCCCTCGGACATGTTAGCGGACGGGGAAGATGAGGAGGGCGAGGCAGTCGGCAGCGCTCACAACGCTGATTTCCCCGACAGCCAGGATCTCTTCATCACCCTTACAGAGATCCCCTACGAAGCGTCCCCAGCCGTTACCCCGGACACAGAATCTGGGGAAGGATCAGCCAGTAAGTGTTGTAAACATCTAAACATTTATTTTTAACAGAACAGGAATATTAACAATTAAAAGAATGGGTTGTTCATGATTACTTTGCCCTAGGCACTTAACGGTTCAGTCATGGGCAGTGCAAGTTTTGAAAAAAAATCTAGCAATGTCCGGTTTTCCGTGATTGTCCTGCCCAAGCCGCTCTACTGTTTAGTCCCTGCTACTGCAGCTAGAGTAAAATGCGGTCTATATGTGCAGGGATAGAGCAGTAATCCTCCCGGGACATCTCGATGAAGCTCTCCTGGAGGTAATTGGAAAGCCGTTGCATGAGGTTCCTGGGGAGAGCGGCCTTATTGGGTCCTCCGAAGTACGACACGTTGCTGCACCACGAGACTATCAAGTACTCAGGAATCATTGCTCTGCACAGCAGGGCGGCATACGGCCCTGGTCTTTGGAGGCTTTCCCGGAGCATTCTCTCTCTCTCTCGCTCTCAGAGATCCTCATCAGGGTGATGTCGCCCATGGTGACCTGCTTTGAATTAGGTAGGGGAATGTTAGTGTTGGGACTGCTTGCTCGTTCCTTTACAGAACTGTAACCGCTGGTTTGCAGCCACGCGGTGGAGGCGGGAGAGGGGCTGCCAAAAGGGATCGTTCCTGGGGACAGCCGCGAGGGGGTGGGACAGGGGCAGAGTTCCCGCTTGCCAGATTGCTGGCAGCAGGGACTGACATTGCTTTAAATGTGAAATGAGGCCAGTGGTAATATAAAAGTTTTAAACTGCCACAAGTCTACGGCTTACCATGTCTGCCTGCAACAGAAATTCCGTTGTTCTGCCCCGCTTCTCAAATGTGCTGTGGAAGACCCCAGGCACTGAATGCGAAGGCCGAGAATTCGACCTTGTGCTGAGTGCGCATGTGATAGGTGCTGTGCATGGTCTTGTTCACAGAGAAAGACTATGTTCTTTGTTCACAACTACATTTATCTTTCTGAGGAATTCACTCCCTTTTTCCCATAGCCACATCTGCGACTGTCTCACAACGTAGCCTGGCATCACACTCCCAGAGGCTAGCAAAGATTAGGCATAGGAAGAAGAGGACACGGGAGGACATGTTCTCTGAACTTATGGCCTGTTCCCAAGCCCAGGCAGCACAGCAGACCCAGTGGCGGGAGAAATTGACCCAAATGCAGCAAGCAAACATGGATCGGGAAGAGAGGTGGCGGCAGGAAGACCAGCAGGCGACTCAAACGCTGCTTGGACTACTGAGGGAGCAAACAGACGCTCCGGCGCCTTGTGGATGTTCTGCAGGAACGGAGGCAGGAGGACAGAGCCCCGCTGCAGTCCATCTCTAACCGCCCTCCCCCGCCACCAAGTCCCATACCCACCTCACCCAAAGTGCAAAGAAGGAGAGGCGGCAGAGTCCCTGCTAACTCTCACTCCACCCCTGCAGAGAGCTCTAGTAGCAGAAGGCTCTCATTCCCCAAAACTTGAAAAGTTCTTTCCTTCCCGCCTGACACAAGCCCCCGTCCAAGTTTCACCTCCCAGTTCCATGTGTAGTTGATAATAAAAAATACGTTCATGTTAACTACTGTTTCAATCATGTTCTTTTGGAGGAGGAGGGGAAAGGGGGTTGGTAATTGGACAGGACAGTCACCTTTGGCAGGGTACATAGGCAGGGGCAGGCACAGCAGCAGGGCACATACACATGTGCAGTGATGCAGTGACTAGTTACCCTGGTTAGTCTGGGAGGTTGTTTTCATGTTATGTGGTGGGGGGTGGGTTGCTCTGTGACTTTGTGGCGGGGGAGGGCAGTTACAGATCTTAAGCGGCGGTCCTTATGCAGGATCACAGAGCCACGCAGCAGGGGATCTGTAACCGTCCTCCCCCTGCCACAAAGTCACATAGCCCCACCATACACACAGTCCCGATCAGGAGGGGTGACAGGCTCCGTTGAAACAACCATCCCACCGCAGCGGAGCCCGTCAATCCTTGAGTTTAGAAGCTTCATTCGCGTCACTACACTACACCCGCTCCGCACCACAGTCTGCGTCCCAGTTTTAAAAAATTCCCGCGAAAACAGTATTAAAGAAAACGGTGTGCATTAACAAAGTAGAACTATTTTTATTTCGAAACGTGTGTTGGAAGGGAGTGAAGGGGGTATGTAACTGGGTAGGATAGTCAACATTAACTGGGTAAAGAAACGGGGGCAGGTTCAGCTTCTCTGTACACAAACTTAAGTCACAGGTTACCCTGCTCACTCAGGAACTTTGCTTTCAAAGCCTCCCGGATGCACAGCGCTTCCCGCTGGTCTCTTCTAATCGCCCGGCTGTCTGGCTGTGCGTAATCAGCAGCCAGGCTATTTTCCTCAACCTCCCACCCCGCCATAAAGGTCTCCCCCTTGCTCTCACAGAGATTGTGGAGCACACAGCAAGCTGCTATAACAATGGGGATATTGGTTTCGCTGAGATCACAGCGAGTCAGTAAGCTTCTCCATCTCCCCTTGAGACAGCCAAAAGCACACTCCACCACCATTCTGCACTTGCTCAGCCAGTAGTTGAAGAGTTCTTTTTCAGTGTCCAGGGCGCCAGTATAGGGCTTCATGAGCCAGGGCATTAGCGGGTAGGCTGGGTCCCCAAGGATGACTATAGGCATCTCCACATCCCCAACAGTTATTTTGTGGTCCGGGAAGTAAATACCTTGTTGCAGCCGTCTAAACAGACCAGAGTTCCTGAAAACACGAGCATCATGAACCTTGCCCGGCCATCCCACGTAGATGTTGGTAAAACGTCCCCTGTGGTCCACCAGTGCTTGCAGCACCATGGAAAAATAGCCCTTTCGGTTAATGTACTGGGTGGCCTGGTGGTCCGGTGCCAGGATAGGGATGTGAGTTCCATCTATGGCCCCACCGCAGTTTGGGAATCCCATCGCTGCGAAGCCATCTATGATCGCCTCCACGTTTCCCAGGGTCACTACCTTTGGCAGCAGTACATCAACGATTGCCTTGGCTACTTGCAACACAACAACCCCCACGGTAGATTTGCCCACCCCAAACTGGTTCGCGACTGACCAGTAGCTGTCTGGCGTTGCAAGCTTCCAGAGGGCTATGGCCACTCGCTTCTGTACACTCAGTGCAGCTCGCAACCGGGTGTCATTGCGCTTCAGGGCAGGGGACAGCAACTCACAAAGTTCCAGGAAAGTTCCCTTCCGCATGCGAAAGTTTCGCAGCCACTGGGATTCATCCCAGACCTGCAGCACTATGCGGTCCCACCACTCAGTGCTTGTTTCCCGTGCCCAGAATCGCCGTTCCACGGCATCAACATGACCCATTGCCATCGTGATGTCCTCGGCGCTGGGTCCCCTGCTTTCTGAGAGGTCTGTGCTACTCTCAGACTTCAGGACATCACCGCGGTGCCGTAGCCTCCTCGCCTGACTTTTCTGCATCTGCCTCAGGGAAACCTGTATGATAAGCTGCGAGGCGTTGAGAGCGGCCACAACTGCAGCGATGGTCGCAGCGTGCTCCATGCTCGCAGTGCTGTGGCATCCGCGCTGTCAATGACTGGAAAAGTGCGCGAACTGATTTCCCGCCGGCGCTTTCAGGGAGGCAGGGCGGGAGTGATGGACGGATGACGACAGTTACCCAAAAGCACCCTCGACACATTTTGTTACCCAGAAGGCATTGCCGGCTACACCCAGAATTCCAATGGGCAGAGGGGACTGCGGGAACTGTGGGATAGCTGACCACAGTGCACCGCTTTGAATGTCGACGCTTTCACCGTTAGTGTGGACTCACAAAGTCGAATTACTGTCCTTAGTGTGGACACAGACGTTCGACTTTGCAATATCGATTCCAAAAATTCGATGCAAGTAAATTCGAACTACTCTCGTAGTGTAGACAAGGCCTTATTTGACAGAAGTGTATTATTTTCTTTCCATGTGCATCAAGTGAAGAAGCATGTGATACCAGTAACTCATTTTCTAGTGGGATAAAGATAAAAGAGGCATTAGTGCTTCAATCAAATAAACCTCCCCCAAATGGGTCCTCCAATTTCAGTAAACTATTAATTAGAGAAACTGTGAATAAATAAAAATCTCTTGAGTTTGACCTAAAATAAAGGAAGCTGTTAACCTGATAGTTCTGCACTAGCTTAACTATGCAGCATTACAGGCTAAAGACCTTGCCTACATTGGTAATCTGCCCCAAATCTAGCAACCGAATAGTCGGTCACCAACACAGCTACACTCGTTCACAAGATAAAACCAGCATGGAAGTTCCATTGATGCTAGTCAGACTACTAGCAGAGTTTCTGCACAGATCACAGCTTCCTCATCTGCACTTTGGGGTCTGCACCAGGGCAGTTACATTGGTGTCTTGACACTGACTAATAGAACTAGGGTAAATTTCTGATAGAAACAAGGCCTACAGCATAGGTTTTCTTCTTAAAAAGCCTTCAGTCTGCACCAGTCATGATCAGTGAAACTTGATTGGTGGGACAAAGTTCTAAATAAACACTATTATGTACAGTATCACTTAAATTCATTTCAATTAAGCATATTGAAATATTGCAACTCAGTATCAGTAATTGCTTCTTCTAAACCTTGACTATTTAGACAGCATGATCCTGGAGAGGTGAAATATTGTGTGGGATCTAGCCCAAGTTTACAACTCTTAATTTCCATTAAGAAGCCTACCTCAAACAACTAAGTGGATTGGTGGGTTAAAACAGACATTTAAAGTAAATATTCCTTGAAGAGTTTCTTTAAAATTAAATGAAAGTATTCCTCCAGTTACCAAATCTCTTGAGGATATACCAGTAATGATACAAGCATGGGACTTTTGTACAACAGTTTACTTTCCGAATGAAACTTTCTCTAGCCATCTATCAAGCAGCTGAACAATAAGTAGACAGAATTCCACTACTGATTTTTGGACATAACTCAACTTTGGTTGCTATCTACATAGAGAAGGATGCTCCATAATGGAAATGGGTTTCACTCTTCTGTAATTTCTGTTAAATGCGCTACTTGAGATCTGATGCAGCAACAAGCCAGCCAATTCGCAACCCCTATTCTGGTCTATTTAGAAGTTCACATGTAATGATCTTGAAGCACTTGGGGGAGGGGGGTGGAAATCCTGCATTCATATGAAACATGGTCTTCAAACCAAACACATGCCCACTTTGGATAGATTTAGTTTAAAAATGGATCTTTAAAAACATCATTTTTGAACATGGCATCCCATGCTACCAACAATACTAGTGCAAATGTCCAGGCTAAAGTGCCAAAAAGTCCTTTATCTGGTGATGAATTTTAATAGGGAAAGCTATTTTTTGTTAGGAAAGAACATCAGTTACTTTTCTAGCATGTTTAAAATATTGGCTCACAGTTAACTATCCAACAACAACTAAAATCCATTTGTGGTTAATGTCTCTGTTCTTGTAACTGTTCCACACAATATTGCAGTTGTATCTGCATAGCTTTTCTGCAAACTCTACCTAAGGTGGCATATGCCACCAGGCTCTACTGCGGAGGAAACACTAGTAAAGAGATTTTGGGATGGATGGGATTACAGATGCAGACTACGAGAATAAAATAAAAATCACCATTTAGGTCCCTACCGTGATGGTTAAGAAGAAGTCATAGAACTAAACTTTCTTCCTCCTACAATTTGAGCTTCTTTTCTGATGGGCAGGACTCTAGTAAGGAGAGACTTACCCACCAGAGAAAACCAGATATTCAGCCCCAGAGAGTGAACTATGGCGTGTTACAATTGTTAATTGCCCTATTATCCACAGTGGAAATGAGACGCAGACAATAAATGCACAACCTAAACCACCTCACTGAGCAAGATCAGGGTAGAATGGAGAATTCAGTGACTATTCTCTCTTCCTCCAACTTCCCAAGCCAGTGGAAATGAATATCCAAATAAAGAGCAGTATTTTTGACCTCTCTCCAAAATGGAAAGGAGAAACTTAATACTTAACTTCCAATGGACTTTTCTTCTGCAGATCTCAAAGCACATTCTCACAGTAAATGAGCATTAGCCCTGTTCTACAGATAAACAAATCACTGAATTTCTCTCTCAAATTCCCTGGTCATAGTAAAACTAATTAGCACTGCAGAGAACAAAACCCAGGTCTCCTAACTCAATCTGGTGAGTTAGGAGAACATACCAATAATCTGTTGAGTACTGGAACAGATCACTTACTACTAACAGAAGTAAGTTAAAACAATAGGTAAAATAATTAAAACAGTTAATATAGCCCAGTGAACAATCTAGAGGCCTCCTGTGGAAAAAACCCTCCTTGTCACCTGTATTTCCTTGCTTCCCTATAATTCAGGAAGTGAATGACTGGTGAGAACATAGGAACAGCCACACTGTGTCAGAACAATGGCCCATCTAGTTCAGTATCCGGTCTTCTGACTGTGGCCAGGGCAGATGCTTCAGAGGGAATGAGCAGCACAGGGCAATTACAAGTGATCCACGCCCTGTTGTCCAGTCCCAGCTTCTGGCAGTTGGAGGTGTAGGGACCTATGCCCTGCGTTGCATTCATGACCATCTTGGCTAACTCATGCTTTTTGAACTTATTTATACTTCTGGCCTTCATAACATCCCCCAGCCACAAATTCCATAGGTTGACTGTGTGAAGAAGTACTTCCTTTTGTTTACTTTAAACCTGAGGCCTATTAATTTAATCGGGTGAGTCATGGCTCTTGATGTTTACCCATTCACATAACACAACCCTTCCCTATTCACCTTCTCCACACCATTCATGATTTTATAGATTTCTATAATATCCCCCCTTAGCGGCCTCTTTTCTAAGATGAGCAGATCCAGTCTTTTTAGTCTATCCTCATATGGAAGCTGTTCAATACACCTAATCATTTTTATTGCCCTTCTCTATGCTCTTTCCAGTTCTAAGATATCTTTTCTGAGATGGGGTAACCAGAACTGCAAGCAGTAATCAAGGTGTGGGTGTACCATGGATTTATTTAGTGACATTATATTTTCTGTTTTATTATCTATCCCTTTCCTAATGATTCTTAACATTGTTAGCTTTTTTGACTGCTGCTGCACATTGAGCAGATGTTTTCAGAGAACTATTCTGAATGATTCTGAAACCTCTTTCTTGAGTGGTAATAGCTAACTTAGACCCCATCATTTTGTATGTATGGTTGGGATTAGGTTTTCCAGTGTGCAATACTTTGCATTTATCTACACTGAATTTCATCTACCATTCAGTTGCCCAGTCACCCAGCTTTGTAAGATCCCTTTGCAAATCTTCACAGTCATCTTAGGACTTCACTATCTTAAGTAATTTTGTACCGTCTGCAAATTTTGCCACCTCATTGTTCCAGATCATTTATGAATACACTGAACAGCATAGGTCCCAGTGCAGATCCTTGGAGGACATTATTTACCTCTTTCCATTATGAAAACCTACCATTTATTCCTATCCCTTGTTTTCTCTTTTTTCCTGGTATTGACCAGTTACTGATCCATAAGAGGACCTTTCTTCTTCTCCCGGGACTGCTTACTTTGCTTAACAGCCTTCATGAGGGACCTTGTCAAGGCTTTCTGAAAGTCCAAGTACACTATATCCACTGGATCACTCTTATCCACATGCTTGTTGACACCCTCAAAGAATTCTAATATATATAGATTGGTGAGGCATGATTTCCCTTTATAAAAGCCATGTTGACTTTTCCCAATACATCATGTTCATCTATGTGTCTTAGAATTCTGTTCTTTACTACAATTTCAAACTATTTGCCTGCTACTGAAATTAGGCTTATTGGCCTATGTTTGCCAGGATCATCGCTGAAGACTTTAAAATTGACGCTATAGTAAATACCTTTCAGCTTCTAGCTTCTGATGTATTTAGATTTTTTGCTGTTAGTCTGTGCGCTAGTTGTTCTTCAAATTCTCTCTTGGCTGGTCTTATTTTACTTTTCACGTGACTCACCAGAGTTTATGCTCTGTTGTTTCTATTTCCCTCACTAGGATTTGACTTTCAAGTTCTAAAGGTGCCTCTAACCACCTCTTTTATTCTGCTGTTTAGACATGATGGCATTGTTTTGGTCCTCTTACTGTTTTTAGGATATACATTTAATTTGAGCATCTATCATGGTATTTTTAAATAGACTTCATGAAGTTTGCAAGTTGGACTTATTTTTAATTTCCGTTTAACTGGTTTCTTCATTTCCGGGTAGCTCCCATTTTTGAAGTTAAATGCTACTGAGGTGGGTTTCTTTGACATTCCTCCCCTCCCCAAGATGTTAAATTTACATTATTGTCGCTATTACCAAGCAGTTCAGTTATATTCACCTCTTGGACCAGACCCTATGGTCCATTTAAGACTAAGTTATCAATTGCCTCTCCCCTTGTGGGTTCCAGGACTAGCAGCTCCAAGTAGTAGTCATTTATGGTGTCTAGAAATTTTATCTCTGCATCCCTTCCTGAGGTGACATATATCCACTCAATACGCAGATAGTTGGAATCCTCCATTATTATTCGGTTTTCTGTTTTTGAAGCCTCTCCAATATCCCTAAGCATTTCACAATCACTGCCAACCACCTGCTCAGGATGGTGACAGTATAATTCTACTGCTATACTCTTATTATTCAAGCATGTAATTTCTACCCAGAGTCTCTATGGTATAGTTTGATTCATTTAAGATTTTTACTTTATTTGACCATGCTCTCTTTCACAAATAGTGCTACTTCCCCACCAGCATGAACTACTCTGTCATTCCTGTACCCTGGCATTACCGTGTCCCATTGATTATTCTCATTCCACCAAGTTTCAGTGATGCCTATTATATTAATATCCTCATTTAATGCCAGGCACTCTAGTTCACCCATCTTACTACAGTATTTAGACTTCTACAGTTATTAGCACTTATACACGGTCAATATTCAGTTGCTTGTCTTCATGTGTTAGATTTAAATGGCATTCTTATGTTTGACTATTCCTCACTAGCTCCTATCTGTACTTTGCCAACTTCTTTCCTACCCACTTTAATAAATCCATCCCTAAGGGATGTGTCCACCTCAACTGTGTGCCCTTCCACACCTGACAACTATCTCCATGCCCTTAGTTTAAAAAATTAAAAGGTTATAGAGAATTTTACATGCCGGCAGTCTAGTTCCATTTTGGAATTAGGTGGAGCCCATCCTTCCTGTTTAGGCTCCTCCCTTCCCAAAAGTCTTCCCCAGTTCCTAATAAACCAAGATCTCTCTTCTCTACACCATTGTCTCATCCGTGTATTAAACCCCTTCAGTTCTGCCTGACTTTCTGGCTCTGTGCATGGAGCTGGAAGCATTTCAGAGACTGCTAGCATGGAAGTCCTGGACTTTACTCTCTGCTCTTACCTAGCAGCCTAAATTTGGTCTTCAGATCCTTTCCCCTACGTTTCCTTGTATTATTGGTACCTATATGTACCATAGCCACTGGCTCCTCCCCAGCACTGCATACAAGTCTATCTAGACATCTCATGAGATCTGCAACCTTCACACCCAGCAGACAATTAACTATGTGGCTCTCCTGGCCATCACAAACCCAACTATTTATATTTCTAATAATCAAATCCCTTGAGTTACTTGCTCCTGGTAGTAACTGGGGCTCCCTCCTTAGGAGGGTATCTGCAGAGCGAGGATACCATGACATCACCTGGAAGGAAGTTCCCAACTATGGGATTGTTGATGTTCTCCATCCCCGAGACTTTCATCCTCCCAACAGCACAAGATGTCAGACTGGAATGGGAACACTACTGAAACCCTGGAAGTCTCCTCAATGTAGCTTTTTGTTTCCCTTACCTCCTCCAGTTCAGCCACTCTAGCCTCAAGAGCCTATACTGCATCTGAGGGCTATGAGTTGCTTGTATCAACTGCACACATACAATACCTGTCCGCAAGGCATTGTTCATGCTACATTCAGTGCAATAAACTGGATACCCCCACTTTGCCGCTGGACTTATGCCTGCATTATTTTTACTCTTGCAGGGGTTGTGTTTTTGTTTTTTTGGTTTGAGTTGGTTTGTTTTTGTGGGGAGAGGGTGTTATTGACCTAAATTTAGCGTAAGTTTATTAGGTGCAAAGGATCCAATAAGTTTCTTTTCTAGCCCTTCTTGTAGTTGGGTTATACTACTTGGCTTCCCCCAGGCCACTGAACACTCCCTGCAACCAAACTCTCCTTAGCTCTCTCACTCCCTCTATATCGTCTGTTGTAGCTGAATTTTGCCCAAGAGGACAACAACATGTTCTTCTCTTCATTGCAAGACTATGACATTTCAGTAGAGGATATTTTCTGCTCAAACCACCAATGAAAATTTAACTGTTCCATTTTTTAACTTCCAGAAATGAAATTAGAAAAACAAAAAATATGTTTACTCATGGGTATCATAAGCTGGAGAAGGTGGAGTCTCCCCAAACAGCCCAGCATGGCCCTACCCACCCAGTGCTCTGGGGCTAGCGGCACTCAGGCGGCCCGGGGCTGGGGGTCTGGCAGCCACGGTGGGGAGGGATGGAAGAGGAGGATGGGGGCGGGGTCTTGGGCAGAAGGGGAGGTGCCAGGGGCTAGCCTCCCCCAATGGCCGGTTCACCTGCCACCCATGTTTTTACTCCACTTTTTTGGAATAAGTGGAAGAACACAGGAATGCTCAATATTGGTGTATGTGAGAATCTCATGCTGAGAACAATAGCACTCTGATACCACAGAGCAAAGCCAATAATTAAACAAGGAAAGAGTACAATTATCCAAATGGGTTGCAGTATGGAAAGATACAGAGCCATGCAGTCAGAAAAGTATCAAAGACCATTCTTGTCTTTTCACTTCAGTTATTAGAAGAAAGGAGTCGCTGCTTGCTGTGTACACTTTTGTAAATATTTCCAAAAAACACTAAGAAATTTGAAGTAATAAAATGCTTTTTGCCTAAAATCAGAAATATTGTGCCAGCAAGCCAGGTGTATACCATAGGATAAGAAACTATGACAGGTGGAAATATTGCCAACTCCAAGTGTTCAAACATCATGCCTCAGACCCTCAAAAATCATGAGATTTTTTAAAGAAGTTATAAATTGGCATTCTATTAAATTTGCCTTCTAGTTTTTGAGCCTTCAGGGTTCACATTTCCAATCTTTTCTTTGCAATCATATGTGCTAGAATTTTTTTTTTTTTAAAATGAAAGCTAAAATTCTCACATACTAAAAAGACTTTGGGGGCTGGGCTTCTAAGACAAACACTAAATATCACAAGTTTTGTGATAAAACCATGAGTTGGCATCACTATTCATATTTTCATGTCAATGTGTGCTAATTCATTCTGAGAGCTCCTTAGGAAAAAAAAAAAAAAAAAAAAAAGAGTCACATCAGAGATTTCAGCAGGTGACTAATTAAGAGACCATAAAATTGAAGAGCTGTGATATAGCTCAAAACAGAGAAGTGAGACATCATGACCACTAGGAAGAGTGGAACGCACATAGGAAATATACAAGTTCATCTGAAGTCTTTAAAAATTAAGTGTAACATTGTAAAAATGAAGAGATCCATTCATGACACTAGTACTTTGACTTCTAGGTCCCTAAAGAAAATCACACTGTATAATTCCTTGACAGTACACAAGGCAGTGTGTGGTCTGGCAGGTGCTTCCCATTTCCCAGCCTGGTTCAGCCTACTCTGAAAGACAGTCAAATCCAACTGGCTGTACTACTGTGGCATTTCCTTAACTTGGCTGGATGACATTCCTGAAAATCCACTTAAATTCTATAAGCAAATATCAGCATTTCCACCTACCTCTGCTACTCAAGTGGCATGTATTACCTCACCTTTAGTCAGCAGCGACAGAACTAGCTTGCTAGATCCCTATAGCAAGACTGCATTTTTATTTATTTATGCAAGCCTTTGTACAATGGGCTCTCCCATACTGAAAAAAGCATTAGTTTTCTCCAGAGATTGAAAATATCTTTAAAAAGGCATAACTTTGATTAATCCAAAACAAACAGACTATGCACTCTAAGTCTAGTTTTTCTTCATTTACATCTTTCAATATAAGATACCCCAATTCACCCAGAGGAGTTTAAATTCAGTTTGTTCTGAATTTCATTGTAAGCTGAAAGGCTTGTTTTCCCTCACTGCCATATCACCCCATCCACCAATAGTTGTTGCTAAAACTATACTTTAGACATTTAAAATATAGACTCAAATAGATGAAAGTAGGAACAGATTGAGAAAGTTTTATGAGCAGTTATTTTTCCAACGTATTGTCATGTTAGCTTTAAAAGAATATGGTCATAAGACAAGGTGAAGCAACAACAATCTTCAGGGTATTTTAGCATATACATTGAGATCCAGATAGAAGTTCGCATCTCATTTACAGCTGAGAAGAATTTTGTATTTTCTATTTGTAAATTAGCTAATGTAGTGCAAAAGGTTAAAGTTTACACTGACTTTATTACACCAAACAATATTAAATACTTACAGAGCAATATAAAGCTTGTCTCATTTGCTATCAAGTATCAGAGGAGTAGCCGTGTTTGTTTTTGTGAATACAGACTATGAGGAGTCCACCCACGAAAGCTTATGCCCAAATAAATCTGTTAGTCTTTAAGGTGCCACCGGACTCCTCATTGTTTTTATATTGCTATGTTTGTTGGATAGCCTGAAGGCTAGAGGCCATAACGTCACAACCAATTCAATCACAAAATATCCCTCTCAAGTTACTTGCTCTTAATTTAATTTCAATAACTGCCACTGGAATTATGAATCCTCCAGCAAGAGTGGCACAGTCCACTAGCAGGGAATTCATAAGGCAGGCCAGCAAAGAGAGCTGCTCACGTCCACTTAACCAACTAAGTTCCTATGCAGTGTCCAGCACCCTGATACCCAAGTATGCCACCATTATTCTCCATAATTTACTTGAATAGCAACATTTCATCAGAGGATATGCTGGTATATAAATAATAATTCATAATCATTACTAGGAAAGTAATGCATGTTACAGGCTAGCAGAAAGTATATTATAGCCACAGTTGCTAGTATTAAAAGGCATAAAACAAAAGACCTACTCACCAGTTTGAGACTATGGCTTTAAGAAATTTCAGATCAATTTAATTTTAGAAATACTAGGATTGCCAAACACCAGTTTATTAGTCAACAAAAACTGTGTTTGACAAGAACAAAGCAAGTTCCCCTCCCCGCTCTTTACATAGACCAATTTGACACCATTAAGTTGTTAAGCCAATCCTTTAAACATGTCAAGTCTCACAGAGAGAGCTTCAGGCTTTTAACTTCTCAGAAGTTTTTCTTTAAGTGTTTGTTTTCCTCAAAACAATGAATTAGCACGTTAAAGTTTGGCCCTGCAGTGAAATAGTTAACATTAGACTGCAATGATATACACTTCTCTGATCCACCACATTTCTCACAAGCTGCACTACAATGAGCTGAGTATCAACTGTAATATAATATAAGAGTTTATGGGGAAAATAACTGCACATACCAACTATACACATTTAATAAGAGTTTGTTTCCCTTAAAGTATTCCATAAACATGATTAAGACACACCCCTCTCTCTCACGCATTTTAAATATGCTTCTCCCCCTCCCTCCACACACCTCTTTTCCAAAAACCAACCCCTTTACAAAAAAACAGCAGCCCACAGCAGCAAAAAGAGGCTTGAAAAACAACTTTGATTGGCACTTGGACTGACCCACAGAGGAAGAAAAACAGTTTTTGGACAAAGAGCGCAAATATTTGAGCTCGCTGACTTACATGCTTTCTTAATATTTACAAGAACAACCCTGGTGCAAAATGTATTTAGAGAGCTTGACAAGAAAAAAATATTGCATTTTTCTCAGTCTTCCAGTCCTGATGCATTTGCACAGCTCAGCAATTTTAATTCATTTGCACTGGACAAACAAAAAGCACCTTAACTAATGTTCCCAATTAATCAGATGTTGAGAGGAGTTAGTAAAGGATTAGAATATTCGCAAAGGACATTCTGGTCAGGGGACCTGTTAATAATCAGCTGAATTTTTTTCAAAAGCTTTACGTTTCAGAGACGCAGTCTGAAAATAAGGTTTCCTATAAATTGTAGTGATACATTTATTTTTATTAAGTGATACGTGGATAAACTAACCCCCACTCTACGAGAATAAACCAGAGCCAGTGTTTCTGATGATCCATCCTAGTAAACACTTTTGCTGAAAAACATGCATACACACACATCCTACAAATCCCCACGTATATTTCATTTCTCAGGCAGAATTTCTAATAGGAGAAAGGCAGTAAAAGGGGCGGGGGAGTGCGAACCGCGAGAAACTAAGAACCCCACTAATAGGAGATGTGCGTTCACCGGGTAACAGGGACATCAATGGGCCGGGGAACATCTCTCACACCGGGGAGAGGCAGATGCAGAGATCAGTGAAAGCAGAACAGAGGGACCTTCGCCAGAGGGCCAGTGTCGGGTGGGAAGGACGATCTGCCCATCCCCTCTTCTCTACCATGCTGGGGCTGGCACTCCCCTCCCATCCTGGGACTATGGCCCGTTCTCCTCATACTCACCCACCTGCCACCCCCAGATCCTCCCGTGCCCCCTCTTCTCTCCCTCGCCTTGCTAAAGTGCCTGGCTACCTCGCTCTTTCCCCTCAGATCTGCTGTTACCCTTCTCTCCGCCCCCCGTGCGCTGAGGGGCCAGTTCCTTCGCTCCCCGCGCCTGGGTCCCGTCTCCACCGCCGTCCCCCTCGCACCCGCCGAGCCCCAGTAGCCCGCCTCGGCCCCACACCTCTTCGGGTCCCGCCCCCTCGAACCCGCAGCCTTCTCGCTCCGGCACCGACCCCACCGGCTCGCAGCCCCCCTCAGCGGCGCGGCCCGGCCTCCCCCACACCACGTCCCGCCCCCCTCGCACTCCCAACGGCTCCGCATCCCGGCTCCACCGCCGTCCCCGCTGGGTCCCGGCCCCGTCACGCCAGCAGCGCCGCGGCCCCCCGGGTACCTGTCTCAGCACTTTCCGGCAGTTGCTGCAGACCCGGTACTCGCTGGCGGAGGCGGCGCTGCCGATGGAGCCGGTGCTGCCCCGGTTCATGCTGCCCCGACGCTCCGCTCAGCTCCTCATGGGACGGGGAGCGGGTGCGCCCGGGCCGGAGGAGCTGGCGGGGCTGGCTGCGCTCGCTCACTGACCCGCTCCTCCGGCAGTCCCCATCCTCCAGCCGCTACCCCGTACGCCGCTCCCGGGCAGCCCCTTCCCCCCGCGCACATCCCTCAGCCCTCCGCCAATCACCGCGCTCCGGACACGCCCACTCGCGCTACTAGCAACCAATAGACAAGCTCGCAGGACGCTGACCAATTACCAGAACGCTCGCCGGCTCCCGTCTCCGGGCAGCCTCAAGCCAGGGGCGGGGGAAAGGGCGGGGCCGCAGCACAAGGGGGCGGGGCAGGCTCCTATCTCCGGGCGGTCTTTGGGCCGGGGAACAGGGCCACAGCACGAGGGCGTGGCTTCTTCCAGCCAATAGAAGGCGACTGGCGAGGCTATGCAGATGAGGCAAAGGAGCCCACGCTTACTAGGAGTCGGTCACACCCCCCCCTTTAAACTCCGGCTGCTGGGGGGAATGTGGGCTGACTCAAGGAAGAGCTTGGAATATGAAAGAGAGGGAAGAAGGATCGGAGAGAGGGGGAGCTGAAAGGCGGAGGGGAAAGGGAGACGAGAGGAGGAGAAAGGCCAAGAGGGAAAAAAAAAAAGGAAAATATACTGCTCATAAACACCCCAGATAGCAGACCACCATTTCCTCATGTAGAAAGGGGGAGGGGGAATCTGAGCCTTGCGCCATGCCTGAAAAGCTAGCAAATTCTGAGGCTGTCAGACCCATGGAGGAAGGCTATCCTAGCGTCATGCAAGGCTGTTTACTCCAATCAGCCAGGGATCTTTTAACTCAAGCAGGTCAACTGATCTCAACTGCTGTCATTGTGAAGGGAAAGAGGAGCTGTGCCTCATAGCCAGGACCCAAATCTTATACAGTGCAGGTCAACAGATGAGAGTCAATACTTTGAACTGTACCCCAAACTTAATAGGAAGTAAACACAATTGTGCAGCAGAAGCAGTGTGATATGCTCTATCACCAAGCAGACACATAGTAGTTCTGCCCTGGCTGGAGCTTCAGAGTGGCCCTCTGGTGCAGAGCGCATTGCAGTAATCCAATCCAGAATTTTAAAAAGTCATAAAGTACCATGGCAAGCTTCAAATCCCGGAAGCCTGGTCATAGCTGCAACCAGATAAATTGCTTTTGCCCTCCAAATTTCCTGGTTTGCAGGAGCAAACAAGGGTACAAATGCCCCCCCCACACACACACACACTGTAAATCTCTTGGGCAGAGTAAACACAAACCCCTTCTGTGAGGAGGCTACAAACATCAGAATCTTCCCCAGTTCATTAGCATCAACTCCATCTTATTTGGATTATTGTCCATTTCCTCCCCAATGTGCATTAATCAATTATTTATCAAGAGAGAGAGAGACAGCATTATTACCTCCTTCATCCCAAAGGTGTACAGATCAGATTGCTTATCTGGAGAAAAAATTGCTTTATGGAAAAAAATCCTGCTTTGAGGCAGTTGCTTGCACACGTAGAAACAAGACTGCTGTGCTGCCAGGCAGGATGAGATTAGATATTTGCTTTAGGGGAAGTTGGGACTTGGGAATGTTTGGAGAGTGTGTGTGTTGCCTCAGGTTGGGAGGATTGTTAAAAAATGATGAGTCAGGTTTTCTAGCCTCCAAGCTAATGCACAGAGAGACAGAGGCTATAACTGGGACAAAGACAAATATCATTTACAGGGCAGAGTGGGTGAGATATAGCTTCCCTTTTTCTGATAATAGTGCTGCACATTTTTATACCACAGGTCACTATAATTTCCCCCATTATGGGCTATCATAACGTTAGATTTTAGGTTCTAAGCACTTATGCATGTGCATTAAACATGTGGGTAATCCTGGAGACTTCAATACATTTCTGGAAATTAATGATAGGATAGTATATGATTTCTACTCTGAAAAATAATACTATACAGTCATTTGATCTATCTGTGACAGAAACCTAGCGCTCTAATATTATAGCCCTCTAAAATCCCTAAGATAGGTTTTACTATTTTGTTATGTACATTGTTTTAACGTTTTATCTTGTCAAAGTAATTGTAAATTGGCTGTAAAAAATAGTTATGATCTGGTTCCTATATTTTTATCTTTGATAGTATCATTTGTTTTTGCAAAGTTAAGTAACATAACTTTTAGCTAACTGATTTGCATAAAGGGACACTGTCAAACAGTTTATGTCTCCAGAGGAGATTAAATAAATACAAGGTCTGACTATCTTTAAAAAATACTGAAAAATTTCACAATTTGACAAAACATTTCTACCATAACCAGAACATCATTCCACTCCTATCATTGCCCTTGTCCTCCCTCCTGAAAAAGCACAGAATACTTTATGCTAAACATACCTGATGTAAAAAAGGCCTCAGTCCTGTAACCATTTCCACACGGGCAGACCCTGCCAGCCAGTCAGAGCCCCTTTGGCTTCAATGGGATTCAGTGCAAGTTCATGGGTTCACCTCCATGGATCAGTTTGCATAATGAGAGCCTAAATGTGTTATTCGTGCTTATTATGCAATTATTGACATAATAGATACAAATTGAGACATATAAAAACATATCTGGGGTTTTCCACATCACTCGAAGAATTCTTTTTTGCACTAACACAAAATCTAATCATAAATGAAAATGTTGTAGTCAAGTATTATTTTATGATTAATTATCTTTATTGAACTCCAAAAAGCCAAAAATGCCAACTAAACAAACTTTGAACCAAAAACCTATGCTAGAGATAAACAATTGTGGGCTATGTAATACAGAAAACACTATCTTATTACATATGCTGTGGAACTGTATAAAACTACAGAAGCATCGCAGTGATTTCTGAAATGATACAACAAACAGTAATTGGATTGTTAGATAACGAAAATTTTCTACTGAATTATGAGAAAATTTTCTACTGAATCTCTTGGGTATCTCTTCTGAAGATGACTGTTTCTGCGCACAAACAAAAATTCCTACATATTCTTTTTCTTGGACAATTTTATGACTCATGGTAATGGAAATCAGTAGGGGTGTGCACAAAGGGGGACAAGCTGGGGCATGGGCCCCCCCAGTAATCGTCAGGGGCACAGAACTCCTCCAGCCCCGGGGCTGAGGTGGAGGGGAGAGCGAGCTCCTCTGGGCCCTGGGGCTGCAGGGAGGAGAGTGAGCTCCTGCTGGAGCCGGGGGAGAAGGGAGGGAAAAGCGAGCTCTTGCCGCGGGGGGGGAGGGGGGGCACAGAATGAGCCCCTCCAAAAGGAGTCAAAATTAAATTTTTGCAGATGCCCATCAGGGAAAGCCCTTGATGGGACATGAATGGATTTCTCATCCTATGCCACCACTGGGGCTACTGGTTTATTGAGTAAGAACAGAAAAACTTTTTAAAAAACTGAAATAATTGACCAAATACCATGGAAAGAAATAGATTATATCTTTCATTGTAGCCCCAATCCTGCAAAAATGTATGCATGTGCTTAGCTTGAAGCCATGTGACTTCAATGTCTTGCACACATGCTTAATTTTAAGTGTGTGACCAGTTCCACTGATCTCAAGTGAAGCATTTGCAGAATTGGGGCCTTTATAAAAAACTGACTTTCTGCTAAATGTTTTCCCACCCAACTTTAATCCTGATATAGGGGTGAGAGTGTAGTTCTGTTTGCAAATTCCTTCAGTTCTTCATCCTTCTGCTGAGACTGCCTACAAAGGAAGCCAGTTAGCACCATATGTACTGGGGTGTTTTTGTGATATAGATACTTGTCAAATAGAAATTGGAATGAGACCATCAAATTAATTTTACAGATTATTGAACAGCTATAAAAGGACTGCATTTTTGGTCTCTCCTAATCTGGTTTACATAGATTTTATAATCAATGGTCACAATTCTTGCACAAAATTTTAACAGTGGAAGTGATTAACCACTAGAACAAACTACCAACAGAAGCGGTAGATTCTCCATCTCTTGAAGTCTTTAGATCAAGACTGGATGCCTTGCTTTCATCAAATATAAATTATTGGGCTCACTACAGGAGTAACTGGATGAAATTATATGGCCTGTTATATAGGAGGTCAGACTAGATGATCTAATGGTCCCTTCTGGCCTCAAAAGTCTATGAATCATACGTTAACACTGCATTAAACATGGTTAAAGTTGGAACAGATAGCAAAAGCAAGAAAATACAGTTAAGAGGAGAAATATACATAGTTTCTCCAGAGCACACCAAGAAATCCAGCATGGCACCTTGTGACCATAAGTGCTGTGTGACAGGGTCTACCTGGCCTTTACGGCTCCCTGCAGGAGGTCCCACAGTCCTACTACATCCCATGCCAGGAAAGGACCAGCAAAGTTGGCTCCTCCAAGCCTGCCTAGAGAGGCCTCATGGAAGAGCCAATCAGAGCCCAGCAGGTTTCCATAAAAGAAGGGGTAGGGACTAGCACCTTAGCTGAAGTTAGGACTGTGGGAGTGAGGAAAGGTGCTCTTCTGTGGCCAAAGGAGCTTGATAATTAGTTAGGTGTTATTGCTGACTGAATTTACCTAGTGGTGATTATAGAGAGAGAAGAACCTGAGATAGGGATGGAGATAAAAGGGTCTGGTTGGAAGAGGTTTAGGGAAAGTACAACAAAGGATTGAGTTAAGCGATATGTGGCTGCTGTGTTTAGTGTCTCTGGGTTGGAACCTGGAGTAGTGGTTGAGCGTGTTTCCCATACTGGCTACAAGTAAAGCACTGTAAAACCCATGAAGGGATAGGACTGAATTGGGAACCCAAACAAAGAACTGTATTTAAAGGGGCCTGAGCCAGGACTGATACCACAGGAGGTTGGCCTGCAGAGGTGCTGGGTTGAGAAAAGGACTGCACTACCACACCTAGCTGCTAGAGGTACTTGAGGTAAGTTCCTGTTACATGATGAAGGACCTATAGTGCTGCCTTTATGATTTGGTGTATTGCTTCATTTTAAATTTATCATGGGAGAAAAGATGGCAGTTAATATTTGTGCTCTGAATAATATTACATAAATGTTTTAAAATACAAAATGAAACTTTCTGACTTTATAATTACATATCCTAATTTACAAAATGACGGTAGAGATAATTACATGAGACAGTGAGAGCTAATAGATTGTGGAATAGTCTCTCCAGGGAAAGGTGCAAGCTTCTTTATCTGAGGCATTTAAATCAGGACTAGATAAGGCACTAAAAAGTATGTATGTCGTAGGAAACAATTATGCACTGGCCCATAAGATGGATTAGATGACCTAATAAGTCTTTTCCATCTCTAATTTCTCATGGCTGTGTAATTCTATAAAACATTAAATCACTTTCAGCAATGTGATCTATCCATCTCTATATTTTCTGTGATTTGCATTATAACTTGCTAAGTATTCTAACTTATTTACCTTGCTCTACAGCTTTAAGACCATATCAACCAACCCTGTAATACAATAAATAGGGACGGTTTGGAGAGCAAATAGGGTCATGCTAGTTATCTTTGGAAATGTTTTAGCCTAAGAAGTTTAAGGAGTGACAGTGGGGCTGTGGGAAAGGCCAATATATTGGCCTAAAAGGTGAGGCCTGTTAGCATGTTGCTGCCCCTCACTCCTACATGAATGACAAATAATTATTTGTAATGTATTTGCATCACTGTTGAGGCCACTCTCTCTTCTGGTTAGAGACAGGGTCTATGCAATCAGCGAGGAGTGAAGTCAGGGCGTAGGAGTGGCAGTTTGGGCTGGAGACTGGGGGCCAAAATTCTGTTTACATGGGTAAATATGGAATTACTGCATTGATTCCTATGGAGTCTCTGGATTTGCACTGAGAATGAGAGCAGAATTTGGCCCAATGTTCTGAAAGAGGGGGTTACAAGAAGGGTGAGATGGGGCTGAAGACAGAATGTTCAGGGGCTGGGATGACAGAAGCTACTGAAGGAGGACACAGAGGGAAACTGGACCAGTGTCCTCTTGAAAGACTAGGATGAAAGTAATAGTTGGGAGATGGAAAGGGGGAAGTGCCATACAATAATAGCCATCCGCTTCTAGGCAGGTTCTCATGTCTTATCACAGATGGCTTTAAGATGCCAGATTCACAAAGATTTTGAACAGCCCCAGCACTCCTTTCCCCAGTGGTGCATGTACTCTAAATCAGAAAGTAAACAAATGATTTCTTGCCTCCGTAGCACTCCCAATGGGAGTTAGGTGCCTAAATACCAGTGAGGAGCTGGGCCTATGAGCTTACACGTGCATTCAAAAGCATTCACATTGAGGGCTGAATTCTATGCTGAGCACCCTGAACTGCCACTGAAGTGCACGGTGCTCAGCTTCTTGCAGGATGTGGCCCAATGTAAGGATATTAGCAAACCTACAATTTGATTTCGTTTTGTGGTCATGTAAAAAGTCAAAACCACCCAGTCAATGGGTAGAGAGGGAGATTGCACAAATACAGCACAGATTCCCACCAACAACATTCCAAAATTAATGCATGTGTCATGGTTACAGCTGGGGTAAGCTGCATCTTCCTTTCCCCAGAGTGCACCTCCTCAGATATCAGGCTTCTGCCTACTCCTGTCCCAGAGTCCCATGATTCTCCTATTCAGACAGGTCCCTGGGCTGCAGCACCCAGCTTTACCAACTGTGATTACTCAGCAAGTCTGACTAGGTTTGGCACCTGCAAGAGATGTCTCTTCAGGAGCTGTGACTAGTAGGTAAATGCAGTGACTCAGAACAGCTTCTTCAAAACAAAGGTTTTGCTCTGTTACTAGAGCTAATCAGGCAAAAGGGAACCTGTCTGTTCCCTTCTTGCAAATGAAACACATTCTGTAGCATACCACCACATTCAGGATGGATCTGATCAGTGCAGTAAGCCTGCTGTGTTCACTGTAGATGTTATGATGTCTATTATTTTCACAACCAATAGAATACTCAGCAGCTTTCAGGATTTGGCCCATAATTAAGGTCTGGTTCCCATTGAAGGGAATGACATTTTACTCCAAGATTTTAACAAAACTATACTGGAAGATTATGCTGAATTATGGGGCAGTTTTAGTCTTTGTTTCAAGTGAAGAAAAATTACAATGCAGAAAAGTTTGCATCTCTTGTGCCCTTGCCTGTATTTTGGCTTACAGATGTTTCTATTTCCATGATATAAAGATCAGCGAAATAATGAAAGACAGAAGTGGCAATTTTTTTAAAAGATGCCACCATTTAAAGAGACAAGATCAGGAGAGTAAATGCATCAGAACTGGGGAGGCTTAGAATCATAGAATATCAGGGCTGGAAGGGACCTCAGGAGTTCATCTACTCCAACCCCCTGCTCAAAGTAGGACCAATCCCCAGACATTTACCTCAGTTCTCTAAATGGCCCCCTCAAGGATTGAACTCACAACCCTGGGTTTAGTAAGCCAATGTGCAACCCCCTGAGCTGTCCCTCCCCCTCTGTGTTGAGGGTTAGAACATATTTGCAGGGAGCCTTTGTCTTTGTCTTGAACACTATTGGGGTACCAGAAATGTTCTTGGATGTAAGAGGGCCCAAAATCTGAAACTCAAACACTCAAAAAAACAAAAACAAAAAAAAACAAAAAAAAAAACAGCTTCCAAGGCAGCAGAAAAAAAATGACTGGTCTAACCAGAAATGGAATGTGTCTAGCTGACTAGTCTTACATTTCTGTTTTCCTCCCCTCTTTTGTGAAGCCAGACAGTACCTTTTATGATACACAAAAATACAGACTGGGGCAGAGCCATTGGCACGATTATATAGGAGAAAAGGAGCAGCAACTTTTCCTTCCCACAACTAACATCAGCAAAATCAATTTCCCCCCTCCCGTCTCCTTTTAATTTGTGTATTCGTTTAGCTATAGGACCTTCACAAATCCCTTCAGAAAGCTCTCTGAACAATTTCACTTCATACAGTAGTGCTGCCTCTGCAGAGGGATAGGACTCTTTAGGCAAGGAGGGAGGAATTCAATCTGCAAAGAGAACGATGGGTACAAATTCTCCTCAATTCCACCAGAGCAGCCCCATAAAGAGGCAGGATGGTATGATCCAGTTATCTGGGCCTTGAGACCTAGGTTAAATTTCCTACTGTACCACAGCCTACCTCAGACAAGTCACTTAGCCTCTTTATGCCTTAGTTTCCTATCTTTAAAATGGAGTAATAGTACAGCCCTAAAATTCTGCCTCATAGGGTGTTGTGAAGATAAATATACTAAAGACTGAGAGATGCTCAGATACTATAGTAATAGGGGCCACAGAAGTACCTAAGACAGAAGTCAGTAGAATTGCACTGATATAACCGAAAGGGGAATTTGGCCCATGGTATTTTGCAGTGGGTTCTGGGATAGTTCTGGAAGCAATTAGTGTATTGTATTGGCTAAAAGTCTGATTCTGCCACCCTTAGTCCTGTTAAGTTGTATGTTCTATCAGTTGCCTCATTGAAATTTAGAGGTAGAATCAAGTCCAAAATGGGCACAATTAAATTGTTACTCGTTAGCATTTGAATTGATAGTTGTGAGGGTATTGGGTAGCAGAGGCACTAATGTGGATGTCTTAAACCCATACCAGTTCCCTGGTATAAGTATGCAATGAACTGCGATGTTACATAAAAGCACTGTATTTCAACAGTAAGGTCATGTCTCAAGAATTTTATTTATCCTTGTTTCTAGTATAATGTCCTTCTACAGGGAGAAAGAATATGGCATTTTTAGCCATGCTGAATAACTCCTGAACTTTAACTTTCTTTAACTGTGGTTTATGAATCACTGGAAATAGTGGATTTTCATATAAACAGACTAAAGATCAACTTACATTTTTGTATTATTTGGCTCCATCACTTAAACACAATGGGCCAAATTCTTTCCTGGCAAAATTCCACTCCCAATATTCTTATTTTACAAACACTGGGCCAGAATTCTGGTCTCAATCCTGTCAGTGTAAATCCAGGGTAACTCCACTAATCAGTGGAGACACTGGTATAAATGCTGTGTGAAACAGTGAGTAGAACCTAGCCCTCTATTTAAATACCATTTTGAACAAATTAGGAAAAAATAGTACTGAATGTAGATAAAAGTATTACTTGTGCTGATGAAAGATTAGATAGTTCACATTGGCTTAATTTTTTTTATTTCAATGTGTTGTCAGAAAAAAATCTGGCTGAAATAAGGAAGAGAAATTAAACTTATTTCTTCTAAAAAGTGCTGCAACTCACTATCTGTATATAAATGTTGAATTTCATGGAGAATTCATGGTAAACAAGCTTGGAGTCACTTTGCTCTATGTAATCTGTGTTTACACAAAGGCAATTCATGTGCATGTTCTTGTTGGGCAAAGAACTTGTTTTTCTTAATCCGTTTATAAAAACTGAATTGCTCCAGTGTAGGATATTATTACCTTCAAATAAAAGCAGGCAGTTGTGATACCATACAAACAATATATTAGCCAAAAACACTGGAGACACAGGGCCACTAAGTCTGCCATGGGACAATGGCATCATTTTGTAAGAGCAGTGAAGGTTCTGTTGCTTTGAGCTAGTGACACTTCTCAGTTAGCTAATGGGCAAAGCATTTTTTTCTAGAAACTGAGGATCTTTCTAACCTCTCAGTGACTTCCCCTCATGATAAAATATGGTATGTATACACTTATTTAATCAGAGAAATGGGACATAGGCATTGAGTCCAAACCTTGTTGAGATATAAACCCTATATTTACAAGCTATGTCTGCAACTTTATTAAATGACTTCTGTTTCAAAGCCAGGGGAGGGAGAAAAACTGTTTGTCATTCTCACTAATGACTGGTGAAAGTGCCACCTAATTTCATCTGTTTTGAGCTTGCATGTGCACTGCTACAGCATGATCACTTACATTAAACGCTCAGTTACAGGGAGCACAAGTGAACCAGCCACATGTTTGGAGAAAGTACAACTTTAATCTTCACTGATTTGGTATAGCATACACTTGAATTGAAAACAACCCGATCAAATAACAGGCTTCTAATAAAAACAGAAATGTTGATTCTAAACCATGTCTACGCTTTGCCCACTAAGACAATGAAGGCAGAAATTAAACACCTGTATTGCTGGAGGGGATGCTGGCACATAGTTACCAAGGAATCCATTATTGGTGGATATAATACCAGCAACTAAACTCATCAGTTCTAAACATTTAATCTTTTCCCAAAGTCCACTGAAGCCAGTTAATCTTTCCATTGACTCTAGTAGGCTTTGGATCAGACCTAGAGCAGGGGACTGAGTGGGACATCTGAGTTCTGGGTTCTGCCACAAACTTCTTGGATGACCTTGTGCAAGTTGCTTAACATCTACAGGACTGATTCTCTACTGCTTGCATGTTGTTTAGTCATTAAAACCATGCAAAGAAAGTGTAAGATACTCCTAACAAATCAGAATTCTCCATTCACACAAATGGTAACATTTTGCTCTTTGTTCTTTTTGCACTTTGCATGCATGTAAAGGATTACACAAAGCACATGACACCGGAGAATCAAACTCTATCTGCCTCCCATTATCCTCCTGCAGGATTTGAGACTTTTTTTGCAAAGTGCTTTTGAAATTGTCTGCCGAA
This sequence comes from Trachemys scripta elegans, assembly GCF_013100865.1. NCBI lineage: Eukaryota > Metazoa > Chordata > Testudines > Emydidae > Trachemys > Trachemys scripta. Next base: position 318,427,451 of record NC_048298.1, on the reverse strand, counting down.
AGGGGTTGACAGTGTGAAAATAAACCACAAAAGAGCAGCTTACTCCTCAAGGCACCTAATGGGCAACATTCTAGATCTGAAAAGTTATGGGGAAAGTAAACAAGATCTTCATATTGAAGATGAAGCAGACATGACTACTGAGCTCTCAACCATAGCATTGATAAAAAGTTATTGGTATCATGCGTAAAATATTTAAAACTACTCAAAAAAGCAAGTGCTACCTACATGACTGGTGGAAGTGAGTATTTATTCCTCTGCCAAGGAAAAGTGTCTGAGGGAGTGTGACAAAAAGAGAATGATCTCACTTCTTGCGCTAGAAGAGTTCCCCTGCAGGTCATTCTAGAATGATTAACGATGATGGTAGCTGTAGTGCTGTCAGAACAGAAGAATATATGCTGCATTGGGTAACAATGTCAGATCTCTAATCTAAGACCATGATAAAAAGAGATGCAAGCAAGAACATCCAGCAATGTAGATGATTTTTAAACCAATTACTCAAGGTTCTGGACCACTCTTCTAGTGGTTTATCCTGCATGTGTGGTCCAACTGCTGCAAAATTCCTATGGTAACCAGAACATAACAGCTCAGGCCAATTTCTAATGTGAAGTTTCGCAAGTTCAAAGGGACTTGAATTATCTGCCTATAGTTTGGTCTCTTTACTGAACCGCAGAGTTCAGATCTGGATCCAAAGCTTAGCATAAGAGGTAGACGGATTTGAGGTTTCAGTCCTGGCTTATATCCATCCTAACTGAAAACTAACCATTAATATCAAAGATGTATCAGATTGGTCTGACAAAATACAAGGAAGATGGTAGAGATGAACTATCTGTTCAGCCTTCATATGGCAATGATGATACTTCACTCCTTATATTTATATTTAAAGGGCATGATAGTAGGTGCTATAAGCTGCTTTACACAAATGGAGGCACCAGCAAATGTGAGGAATATGTTGAGGAGCTATTAAAAGTTGCTGGCTAAAGTTAGTTACATTTGTAATGAAAAACAAAGGGGTTACATATCAAGTGGAATACCCCAACCAGCATCACTATAACAACACCTACTGCACAGACGCGCAAATATGTCCCTGTGCAAACACTTCACCAAATGACTTATGAACTGTTTTAACCCTTTCCAGCTACCTATGGGTTATGATTCTCTGTACCCAAAGAACAGCCATGTACTCACTCTAAATTTTATTTTAGATTAAAAGAAACCAATGGACGGAGAGCATGGTGTTGCTGCTGTAGCAAGCAGCATCTGAATGGGATCACAAAATGCAGCCTCCAGAAACTTTAAGATGCACTACACAAATTGAAATTATAGCTGCTACTTGCAGCACAATTGCAAAAATGAAGAACAAAGTTCTGCCACTTGGGCCCCATATGGCATATGAAGAAGGCCCCTATAGTATTAGGCCATACTCCACCTTCTAAAAACTATTTGAAGTGAGCTGAGCCAATGATCATGAAGATCAGTCTGGTGCACTAGTTTTGACTTTTTTTTCTTTAATAAAGCATCAAGACAGACAATGAGGAACAGTGATATTGAAACTGCCTTTGAGAATGTCACAGGCTGAGAAGATAAAATAAGCAATTATGACAGCAATGCAGAATGGAGCAGTTCGTTGGAGAAGCCAGGATACTTCAGGCATCCATGAACCAGGGGTCATTTCAAAAAGAGGATGCCATGGAAAAGATGCCAGGGCAGAAATTGCAGGGAAGGCAAGGAAAAAGGTGGCTGGCTATCAGTGGGCAGAAACTGCAATATGCATCTTTGTACCTTCATTAGTAAGGCAAACCCTAAAGTAAATAGGTAAACTCATAAAATATTGGGCCAAATTCTGCTCTGATATGAGTTGGTGTAACACTCTTGAAGTGAATGGAATTGCACCTGCTGACACCAAGATTGAATGTAGCCAATTATTTCTAATGTAACAATACTTCGCCTTTGTAGGAGTGAAAAGCATTATACCAGGGGAAGTCAATAGGTGGACTGAAGACCAAATCTAGACTGCCAGATGCTTTTGAACAGACCCCAAAATCTTTATTTACTTATTGTTTTCTCTGGAGTCTGGACCTTGACTATATCTTGACCAAGAAATTAGGACCTTAACAAAAAATAGACTACCCTGCACTACATAGTGCACCTTGGGGAGTTTTACCAGGGTGGCCTTGTGGTTATGGCACTAGTCTGAGATTCGGGAAGTCTGGGCTCAGTTCCTGACTTTGCCTCAGGCTTCCAGTGTGACTGTAGGCAAGTCACTTGGTCTCTCCATACTCAGTTCCCAACCTGTAGAACCTTGTGTCTTTAGACTGTGAGCTCTTCAGGGCAAGGACTGTTTTATACTATGTTTGTACAGCACCTGCACAATGGGACCCTGATTTAGGTTAAGGCCCCCAGTTGTTACCGTAATATAACTAATAATTGGTATGCATCGTTCTCATTTTACAGATAGGGTAGATTATGCATAAAGTGACTTGTCAAAGATCACAAAGCAATTCAATGGCAGAATCAACAATAGATTCCAGGTCTCCTGATTCCCAGTCCTTTTCTCAGCTCACTGGAGCACAGCTGTTCCTTATGTAACATCTGAGTTCAAAGAGAAATGGCTGATTTACAAAGGTATCATTTGAATGTATTTGATTGTATTTTTGTGGAGGGGGAGTTACCAATCTAAAAGCAACAATTGAATCATTTAAGTTTTAGAAGTCACAATTTGCCAACAAATTTCAAAAGTTGTATGTGTGAAGTAATCTGGTTGCACTGGAAAACATAGAGCAAGTCATCTTCCCAACTTGCTGAAAACAGTATCAACCGCTGTGCTTCAGAAGTTTTCCACCCAGCAACAAGATGATGTCAGTGGTAAAGGAAAGTGACCAATCAGAGGTGAGAATGAATCTGTCTGAGCAAAATCATAGCACTGTTTCCTAGCAAAGCGAGCTCTCCTGTGGAGTGCAAGGGCTCTTTGCACTTCCCTTGCACTTGCAGCGTAGACAGGATGTCTCCAGACACTGAAAATGTACAAAAGAATGACCATACATTTGACATCATTTGCATCAAGACAAATAGGCATGGGGGTGATAAGTGCTGATTCAGGCTTCTTAGCAAGCTGAGGTTTGCAGAGCACCGGGGCAATGTGATAAACAGGGCTAAAAATATTTCTTTTGAATAGTGGTGTCTGTAAACAAAATATGCTGTGATATTATGCAACTCCTGGCAAGTTAACTGTATTTCCATGCTCTTAAAACATGATAATTAGATGTTTGCTCTCTTAGTGCCTCTGCAACATGAGTACTCTTACTGTCCACTGGTATTTATTTGTATATCAGTTGTATTTATTCTGTCTGAGCATTGCCAACCCTAAGGATTTAGAAATGAGTCTGCTCTTTTTAAAAAAAAAATATACATTTGGGGCTCTTATTTGCTGTCTGGCTTTTGAGCCTCTTGTGCTCACATTTTCAAGTTTTCTCCACAACTGTGAGGGAGAACAATTATTATTTTAAAATGAAAGTTGAGATTCTTACAACCACAGGATTCCAGGAAGTGCAGCTTTAAGAAAAGCAACAAATACCATAAGACTCACAGGAGCTGGCAACACAACCAAAACAGCAGCCCCGTTGCAGACAGCCACTGATCTCAGCAGCTTAAATAGACAAAAGGCAGGAGAGGAAATAGATACAGAAAAGTGAAGTGACTTGGCCAAGGTCACAAAGTGGTATAGGTGGAGCAACTTACTGGTCAGAGCAGACCCAGAGGGCAGAACTGGAGGCGTGGCTAAGAGGCAAGCCAAAGGTGGGAATCAGGAGTTCAGAGGCAGGCAGGGCCTAGGGCTGCAGCAGAGCCAGCAAGGGTGGAGCAAGGTCTGGCATGGTTGCAGGTATGGGCTTAAATGGTGAGCTCTTGGTCCTTCTTTCCAATAAATAGGGCCCTACCAAATTAACAGCTGTGGAAAAAACACATCACAGACCATGAAATCAGACCTTCCCTGTGAAATCTAGCTATTGAAAGGGGGAGAGAAGGGAAGGAAAGGGGTGGGGGCGGGGGCTCCTACTGTTCACCAGGCTCCAGCTGCTAGTCCACCACACTGGGGAGAGACAGGACATCCCCTGCATGGCTGCTCCCCAGGGGGAATCAGACCTATCTCAGGGTACCTCCCCTGGCCACAGGAAGGTCTGCAGTTGCGCTGCCTTCAGAGACTAGCTCTGAAGACAACGCAGAAGTGAGGGTGGCAATCCCGCAACCCCCCTACAACAACTCTGTGATCCTCCTTATGACCTCTTTTTGGTTCCAGACCCCCATGGTTATAACACCATGAAATTTCAGTTGTAAACATCTGAAAATGTGAAATTGACTAATTTTAAAACCCTCTGGCTGTGAAATTGACCAAAATGGACTGTGAATTTGGTAGGGCCCTACCTACCAATCAGGGAGCGCAGTCACTTAGCGTGGGTTTATTGGGCCCAACAGAGCTTATTGGGTTGCCAGGCCACCTAGCCCAGAAGTCGCTGAGTTCCTGACAGGTGGCACAACTGGGAAAAGAATCAAGGTGTTCTGATTCCAGTCCAGTGCCCTCCACTAACTATTAGACTTAACTGATTTTAATGAATGGTGGCTCCATGCTCTAGCTTTGGTTATATTGTGAGATCTACCATATGTGAATGCCTGAGGGGGCCGGCCAGTGGAAAAATCAGTTGCCTACCAGAGATGGACGCTAGCGATATTGTACTAGAAATCCTGGTGATACTGTGAAGTAGTTGTTTAAAGATTGCATCAGGTATTTGGGACCAAAATGTAGGTTTTGTGCAAGAACTTTTCAAAACCCAGTACTGTAAAGTGTTTTCATTATGTGGTTTTGTTTCAGTGAAAACAGTCAGGATTTAAACACTGCAGTTGTATCTCTTGCAACATGCATACTTTGAAGAAAACAGAAGCACAGTTGGGTCCAAAGAGCCATGTTTACTGAACACGTAGGGCCCAGCTACATCTATATGCTACTGCTCTGGCAAGATTTCTGGTAGCTTCTGAAAAATAGGCAGTGAGGACCACAAAAGGGTTCAAAAACTATTTGAAGGTATACTACTCAATTCCTGAACTCTACACTTCCTCTGTAGCACTTACGATGCAAACACTGCTTTCCTATGCATGAGAACCAGAAAATTAAACTCATTAGGCTACTTCTAAGCTGAATAAAATGCTAAATGATAAAGATTAAACTTCCTAATGAAGGCAAATTTATTTTTTACACGTGACCTCATTTTACTATAAACTTCACAATGCACTGCATCAAGATTTGCAGTTTAGGACAGAAAGGTAACCTTCTTTAGTCCACTCAGTGAAATTTTTAGCCATATTCTTTTTCCTGTATGTAAATTGTCATGTGCCAGAAGTGATCAGAGAACAAATATTTTTCCTCAGACTGGGCATATTTGCCTTTCCTTGTGCACATGCAGTCCCCACGAACAAAAATTAGGGTGTGTCTTCACTCCAGAGTTCACCTAGATCTGGGCATTTGGGTATGTGAATCCAGGTTCGAGCAGCTACTGTAAGTGACATTCAAGTCATATCCATATAGCTGCATCCACACTGTCACTGCACTAAACCAGGTTAAGCACTAGGTTTTCTGGAAGCATATCCCAAGCATATTAGCATGCTGGTCACTCTATGAATTGTTTCAGTGTATTATGGATAAAACTTGTTGGTCCTTCCTGGACTCCTGTGTGGAAGTGTTCTTAGTCAACCAACCCAGTAACCTAAAGCAAGTCTGTAGCCTCCATTCCAGCTGGTAGCAAAGCATGGCTCCAGCTCAGGATGATTTTTTTTCACAGTAAAAGGGCTGTGACGTTATTAATATGAACTGTGACCGTATAGATCATTGTTGCAACCAAGGTCATATAGTGACACCAAATCTTATACAAAGGAGGTCAAGTAAGGTGTCTATCAAAAGGTTGTAATTTGCAGGTTATAATGATGCTGTCTGTATATGTGTATCATTTTTGTATTTGAAGTTATGAATATTGGCTATGTACTTGTATCTCAATGTGTTTGATTCTAAGTAGCACCAGTGAAGCATTTGGCCAGCTTATTGAGAAGGGACTCTTCAGATTAAGTGCCCAATCAAGAAACACTTAACTGACAATGGTCTTTGGAAGACTCCAATCCACATCTAAGAGCCTTCCTGGGAACGTTCAAGGTAGCATGTGAGCAATGACTGCTCCTCTACCTGTAAAGAAGTGAGTCATGCATGGACATGGGACTTGCCCATGTGACTCCAAACTCCACCTTGGTGCTGTGATTTTCCACAGTAAGAACAAAGGGGTGTCCTTCCACATGGCAGAGAATATAAAAGGCCCTGGAAACTCCTCCATTTTGTCTTCTTATCTCTGGAGAAACTTCGCTACAAACCGAAGCTCTGAACAAAGGACTGAATGACCCATCCAAGATGTACTCCAGAGACTTGATTTGAACCTGCAGTTTATTCCATCACTGCTACAAGCCTGAACCAAGAACTTTGCCATTACTGTATGTAATTGATTCCATTTAACCAATTTTAACTCTCATCGATATTTCTTTCTTTTTATGAATAAACTTTTAGATTTTAGATTCTAAAGGATTGGCAACAGTGTAATTTGTGGGTAAGATCTGACTTATATATTGACCTGGGTCTGGGGCTTGGCCCTTTGGGATTGGGAGAACCTTTTTTCTTTTACTGGGGTATTGGTTTTCATAACCATTCATCCCCATAAGGAGTGGTGCTGGTGGTGATACATGGGAACTGGAGTATCTGAGGGAATTGCTTGTATGACTTCTGGTTAGCCAGTGGAGTAAACCGAAGTCCTCTCTATCTGGCTGGTTTGCTGTGCCTTAGTAATAAAGGACACCCAGCCTTGGGCTGTGACTGCCCTGCTCTAAGCAATTTGTCCTGAATTGATACTCTCAGGGCTGGTCCACACTAACCCCCCAGTTCGAACTAAGATACGCAACTTCAGCTACGTGAATAACGTAGCTGAAGTCGAAGTACGTTAGTTCGAACTACAGGGTACTTACCGCGGGTCCACACGTGGCAGGCAGGCTCCCCTGTCGACTCCACGTACTCCTCTCGCGGAGCAGGAGTACCGGTGTTGACGGCAAGCACTTCCGGGATCGATGTATCGCGTCTTGACAAGACGCAATAAATTGATCTCAGAAGATCGATTGCTTACCGCCGAACCCGGAGGTAAGTATAGACATACCTTCAGTTGTGTCCCACCAGAGACCATGTCATTACAAGGGCATTAATGCAACTCTCATTTCAAGTAAATCCAATAAGACAGCATGAGATGGTTACCTTTCTGTCCTAAACTGCAAATCTTGATGGAGGGCATTTCAGCAGAGGCTTGTTTCCCTAAGAAGGGGGTGGCTTGTCTCGGTGGGGAGATCATGCAGACAGGGCAGAGCCAGCTGAGGTGGATTATAATAGCTGTGGAATTCCCCTATGCTGACCTGTAGTTATGGTGTAGGACTCTAGGGTTGTCAACTTAGTAATATTTAAAAATCAGACACTCCAGCAAGAGTGCTGGAACCTCCCCTGCCCCACTTCTCCCCCCCCCCCCCCCCCCCCCCCCCCCCCCCCCAGGCTCTGCCCCACCCTGCCTCTTCCCTTGAGGCTCCATCCCATCCACACCTCTTCCCCCTCCCTTCCCTCATTGCTTGCTGCTTTTCCCCTCTCACACCCCTCTCCCCCCAGGTCAGGAGGGACTCGCCTATGGAGCTGGGGCTGGTTGCTGCAGCCACCCGGCACGGGTAGGAGGTGACACCAGCTGAGTAGAGGCTGGCATGGGTGATGACCCAGTGCCTCCCTGCCTGCAGTAACCAGACTTTCCAGTCAAAAACCGGGCACCTGGCCACCCTATGTAGGAGGCAAGCATAGAGCAGTGGGATTACATCATGCAGACCTTGGATGACCAGCAATGGCTCCAGAACCTCCACCATATTTAGAGGAGATAATTCCCCAGTGTCCTCACACAGCATATGGTAAGAAATAGAAGGTGAACAGACTTCCTTTTGGGCCTAGTTTTATGGGGTTCTAACTGTCCTCAACTGTCAAGGAAGCCAGTAGAAACTGGGACACTCAGCACTTTGCAGGTGTTAAGCAAAGCAGTTAGCAGGATCGAGTCCTTAGAAAATCAGACCCTTACATTATGACATCTGTGACAGCAAATGGGCTTAACATAGGCACTAGGTCAAATTCTGCTTTTATTTACAGCTTTGCGAATGTGGAAAATAAATCCAGATTCTCCCTGAGTAAGTGAGAAGAAAATCTGACCATTACTTTTATTCTGTTTTATGTGCAAAGCTCTGAGTGATCTCTGCTGGGACAGAGCCCAGTGAGCTGGTCCTTTGGGGGGGTCAGGCATTCACAGGCTCTGCTAAAGAGAATGCACTAGCCCAGATCCATCTGGGGATGAGTGATTGTCTAAGTAGCTGGGAAGTACTTAATTAGTTACATTACAGAGTTATGTGGGCTCAGATCAGAAAGGGCACAGGGAAGAAGCACCTGGGGAAAATTCCTTTGGGGAGCTGGCTATGAAATTTACTACTAGTGGGATCTTCCTCAAGAACAGAGCTCCCAGGGAGAGGGAAGTTTCTAGAGGAAGGCTTCTTGGAGTATCTGTTGAGGGAGCACCCTAGGAAAGGAAACTAAGGAAGAAGAGTGCTCCTAGGGGGAGAGGGAAGAGCTATGAATGCCAAGTCTGAGCAAAACCTGGTCCCAATGGAAAGACTTCACCAGGTAGCAGCAGGAGCGCCAGATCAAAGATATTAATGTTGTCCTGAGGAAGGGTTGTCAGGGTTGGTCTTCTGGAGACCTCGACCCAAGAAGAGAGACCCTTCTCCAAGTGATGACAAAAGCCCCTGACTCCAGAAGAGGGTTCCATGTCAAGAGGACCTCACTTGTAAGGGAGCTGGCTGTAAGTGGAGTTGATGGACTAAGGTTACTCGGCCCCGCCCCTCCTCCAGCTAGAGATGCTGGGGTGGAGGCCTGTTTATCTGATCTGCCTTTGGGTTAAACAGACTAGATCCCTGAAGGAGCGCTGTTCAATATACATAAATCTCAATGAACTTATTGAAAGCCCCCTGGGGAAACTGAGGCAGAGATGTTATTGTGGCACTGCACTGGCTGCCAAGAGGTGCTTCCGGGATGAGGGCCCCCATTACATGCACTCTCAGTTAACTGGTTCGGGGTCTCAATATGCTGCTTCCCTTAAATATATGCATACATAAAAGCACCCTCAATGAACCACAACAGGCTCCTAGGCTGATAGAAGTGAGGAAGGCTAAAAGAGAATCCCATCCCCACTCAGACCCTTCAAGTGCTTAATTAACCATTTTAAAATCTAAGTTGTACTTTAATTTCCTAATATTTTCTCCTCAAAAACAGAGTATAGTTTGTGTGTTGCTGGGACTGATAAGGACTGAAAGCAGGCACATCTGCTGATGCAGCCTAATTGCTGTTTTGATCACCAGCCATGACTGGGCATAAAAATATTGTCTGCCTATGCAAAAAAAAAAAAAAAAAAGCCTGTTACCCTGCAACCCAGAGATGGGCAATCTGAATTTAAAAATTCTCCAGTGGACCAGCTCACAGCAGTGCCAGGCTGGGCCCGAATCACTGGATAAAATCTCCCTATGCCCATTAAGTCATATGTAGAGCACTGTACATTTACATTGTGTCTTAATCTCTGTTTGTAAAGTCCCATGGTCTGTTCTGAAGAGTTTGACCTAAATTAGAGGAAGGATGGTCCGGTGCTTTAGGGTGGGAGTCTGGAGACCCAGGTTAGCCTGCTCTGACCTGTGTGACCTTGGGTAAGTATATCCAAATAAATATCCCTTGTTCCAGAAATTGATACTAAACCTTATGCTTCAGGATTTAAGCCAATCGGTCACTATTAGAGACCAAGATGAGATCTGATATGCGGGGCAGAATATCCTACTGTGGGGTTCTTATACCTTTCTCTGAAGAATTCAGCACTGTCCACTGTTGGAGACAGGATACTGGACTAGATGGACTTTGGGTCCGATCTAATGTGGCAATTCTCACTCAGGCCAGGTCTCAAACAGGTATTGTACTGGTATAGCTCTCAGGGGTATGATTTTTATCGAAAATTATTCCTGTACAACCCCTAGTTGAGATGGAATTATACCAGTATAGTTGAAGTACAACTTTTGTGAGTAGACAAGAACTTAGTCCCTCTCTGCCTCGGTCCCCCATATTTAAAATGGGAATAATAGCACTGCCCTACCTCACAGGATTGTTGTGCGGATAAATACATGACAGATTGTGAGTTTCTCAGATATGACGGGGCAGGGGATAGAATATAAGTACTTTAGATTGATCCTTGTGTATTAACTTAGACTCTGGATGCAGTGGTGTTGTAGCTGTGTTGGTCCCAGGATAATAGAGAAACAAGGTGGGTGAGGTAAAAATTTTTATTGGACCAACTTCTATTGGTGAAAGACAAGCTTTCAAGCCACACAGAACTCTTCTTCAGGTGCTCATGGGATGAGGGGAAAGCTGGGAGGAGAGGGTTAGTGGATTATACAACAACCCTCCCACACCCAGCTTCCTCCCCCCCCCAGTGACTGAAGAGGTGTTAATGGACCACTTCACCTTGATCGCCCCTTGAAATGTGTTAATTATGCTAAACAATCTGTTCCACCTTGTATTTAGCTGTGACACTCTGAAGAAGAACTTAAAGCTTGTCTTTCACCAACAGAAGTTGGTCCAATAAAAGATATTACCTCACCCACCTTGTCTAACATAGGCCTGGCCTTCGCTAGAAAATTAGGTCTGTGTAACTAGTAAAAAATTCACCCCCCTGAGCAGCATAGTTAAACTGACCTAAGTCTTCCGTCGACCTAGCTATTGCTAGGTAATTGAGATGGATTACTTACACCAATGGAAGACACTACCTACACTTCCAGGAGAGAATCTACACTGAAGTGCTGTAGCAGTGCATAACACACGAACTAGGGGTCACCCAATGAAATTTATAGGAAGCAGGCTTAAAACAAAAGGAAGTATTTCTTTACACAATGCACAGTCAACTTGTGGAACTCCTTGCCAGAGGATGTTGTGAAGGCTGAGACTATAACAGGGTTCAAAAAAGAATTAGCTAAGTTCATGGAGGATAGGTCCATCAATGACTATTAGCCAGGATGGGCAGAGACAGGGCTGCCCGGGGGGGGGGGTAAGTGGGGCAATTTGCCCCAGGCCCCGCAGGGGCCCCCACGAGAGTTTTTTGGGGCCCCTGAGCGGGGTCCTTCACTCACTCCGGGGGCCCCGGAAAACTCTTGCGGGGCCCAGGCCCCCGGAGCTTCTTCCGCTTCGGGTCTTCGGCGGCAATTCGGCAGCGGGGGGTCGTTCCACTCCGGGACCCGCCGCCGAAGTGCCCTGAAGACCTGCGGCGGGGGGTCCTTCCGCCCCGGGACCCGCCGCCGAAGTGCTGAGTCTTTGGCGGCAATTTGGCGGCGGGGGCCCCCCGCCGCTGAAGACCCCGGGCCCCCTGAATCCCCTGGGCGACCCTGGGCAGGGATGTTGTCCCTAGCCTCTGTTTGCCAGAAGCTGGGAATGGGTGACAGGGGATGGATCACTTGATGATTACCTGTTCTGTTCATTCCCTCTGTAGCACCTGGCATTGGCCACTGTCGGAAGATGGGATACTGGGTTAGATGGACCTTTGGTCTGACCCAGTATAGCCACTCCTGTGTTATGCTGCTGTAGTGTTTTTAAGTGTAGACCAGCCCTTAGAGGGCCAATTTGCCGATCATATAAGGGCAGAGGTGTAAATTACACAAAAAGTGGGTGTGAGTCTCTCAGTCTGAGAATCTAGTGGAAGTCCTAGGCCTCAGTCTCAATCAAATTTTGTCTTCTGGTTTCTGAATAGTTAGGCTGTACTTGGCTCATATTTTTAAAGCTTTTTTGTGTAACTATGAGGACTAGAAACATGCTTTGGGCGGGGGGGGGAGGGAGGAGAGATGATGAAAGCTAGTTGATGGTCTCATATAATCATGACTCCAAGAACTGGGATCTTAACAAAAACATAAAATATTGCAAGACTTGCAATAAAATCTCTCAGGTTGGCAATACTGAATTATGTGTATGCCATCTGTAAAAGATTCTAGCGATTTCTATTTAAAATAATAGATCCCTACTGTGATGGGTTGGGTCACAGACCCCCCGCTTGGGAACTGCCAACTGATGTGCCAAGACTACTTCTGCCCCTGCTTTCTCTGCCAGCTTGGGACTCCAGCACCCTGTCTTGTTGAGCCAGACATGCCAGTCTGCTCCAACACAGACCCAGGGTCTGAACCACGTGCCCCAAAGCTGCAGACTTAGCTGAAAACAGTTTAAGAAGTGTTCCTGTCTTTAACACTCAGATGCCCACCTCCCAATGGGGTCCAAACCCCAAATAAATCTGTTTTACCCTGTATAATGTAGAGTGATAAAGAGTGATACATTTATACAATTAGGATGACCACACTCAGTAGATTATAAGCTTTGTAATGATACCTTACAAGAGACCTTTGCATGAAGCATATTTTAGTTACATTATATTCACACTCATCAGCATACTTTCATAAAATCATATAGAGTGCAACGTCACAACTACCCTGTTGTAGAATAAATATACTTAAATTAAACCTTAGCAACAGCGAAATCTGAATAACAGGATCTTAGCCAGTCACCTATCCCCTTCATCTTCTAGGAAGCACACTCTCAGCCTTTTCCAGAAACTCTGTTGAAAAGGTGTCTTTTGCAACATGCCAGGAAGGACTTGAACCAAGTACCGGGTAGAGACAGTCCCATCTAGCAGACTATCTACCACATGACACAAAGCTGCTGTCTGAGATTTTGTGGATGCTGTAGTGGAGGAAAGGAACTTTCAGCACAGTGTGCATTTAAATACACCTCTACCTCGATATAATGCTGTCCTTGGGAGCCAAAAAAATCTTACTGTGTTATAGGTGAAACGCGTTATATCGAACTTGCTTTGATCCACCGGAGTGCGCAGCCCCGCCACCCCCCCCCCCCGGAGCGCTGCTTTACTGTGTTATATTCGTGTTATATTGGGTCGCGTTATATCGGGGTAGAGGGGTATTTGCTATGAGGTAACCACTCAGTCTCCAGACAAGTCTTCTGTGCCTGGTGTTTTAGCTGTCTTCCAGTGGTCCACTTGCCTGAACCAGTGGTTTTCAACCTTTTTTCATTTGTGGACCGTTAAAAAATTTCAAATGGAGGTGTGGACCCCTTTGGAAATCTTAGACATAGTCTGCAGACCACAGGCCTAAACCAATCGCAGTCTAAAAAACTGATCCAAAGTGTGACCAGCTACCAGTTGAGCCAGTAATAACCAGGGATAAGCCTATGGTCACCATGGTGGCCAGCAAATCCGGGACTGCCATCTACTTGCAGATTAAAGTCATCAAGAACAATCAATCTATGCTAATGACAATTCATTGATAGTGGAGGGAGGGAATTTAATCAGCTTGTGACATGAACTGGCAGTGCAGCTGCTACCCGTGCACTAAAAGTAGCCCTGTCTTAATCCCATCCTAGGACTTGTGTTTGAAATGGACACTCTGTCAGATCCAGGTTTGGAGAGGGATGCATTTCAGGCTGGATGCAATACAACAACACCTCTTCCCTACTATACGCCCCCCCTTTAGTTTATGTTGGACTCTGAATACCTGCTGGTGACAACTGTGCCAAAACTGGCCCAGCAACAGCATCTAATCAGGTTTTGGTAATATATGCAAAGTAGAGGGTCTCCTCTTTTATTAACTCATAGTATGTTTTTGTTTTTACACCAATTGGGCATTAATCTTCGTGAACCAAAGGTTAGGATCCTTGACTCCTGATAGCTCAACCTCCTAAGGGGGTGAGACCACAGGTGCAGAAATTAAACATCTTGTTCCTGGCTTATCCCATTTCCTTCCAAATTTACTTCCTTGTCTCTCCCTGCCACCTACCACAGTAACCGAGGACTCCAGGCTCCTGCAATCTTACCCCCATGGGCCTCCATTTTGCAAGTATATGGCACCATTGTCCCACCCTCTGGACCACTTGACAGTGGCCAGTAAAGGGATACAGCTGGGTGCCCAAATAGTGATTTCCCCCCCCCCCCCACCCCAGGGCTGGCTGCAAAAGACTTCTTGAATCAAAACACACACACACACACACACAGACTCCCGTGCTTCCTAACCCACCACTGTCTCCCAGCAAAGGACCTCTCGGAGCCGACAGTGCCATCCCTCTCAAAATGGGGAAAAAACAATTCCCTCTTATTTCTACAGACATCATTTCTTTCTCCCGCCCTTAACTACACTGTCCCCTTGGCCCAATGGAAAGAAACACCATCATAATCACTCACGCTCTTTGTCTCTGCTGCCCTCACCCGCCAGTCCCACTGCCATGGAATTACCAGAGGGAAGAATTCAGGACTCCATTCCTCCTAACTGGAGGGGCCTCTCCCACCCCTGGCTACAGACACTCATCCACCCTCTCTTTCAGTTTTCAAGACCAACTCTCTACAAGAAAGAAGACAGCACTTACTTTTTTTACAAAATCTCCTGGCCTCTCATGCTGCAGGCTGCCCTCATTTCTAATCCCACCATCACCTGTGGTCAGTCTCCCTGCCACAGAGGTTGCGCCCATAGGTACCGCTCCAAGGGATTCTCATTTTAATGACTTCTTAATCTGCTGGCCTCCCACCTCAGTAGGGGAACCCTCTTAACCATAACAACTTGCTTACCCACCTGTGCTCTCACTATTAGAAAGGGAGAAAATAATTCCACAGCTAACCTACCAACCAGAAGGTGTGAGGCAGGGATCGGCAACCTTTGGCACACGGCTCGCCAGGGTAAGCACTTTGGCGGGCTGGGCCGGTTTGTTTACCTGCCACGTCCACAGGTTCGGCTGATCGCGGCTCCCACTGGCCGCGGTTCGCCGCTCCAGGCCAATGAGGGCTGCGGGAAGCGGCGCAGGCCGAGGGATGTGCTGGCTGCCGCTTCCCGCCGCCCCCATTGGCCTGGAGCGGCGAACCACAGCCAGATTGGCGATTGGCCGAACCTGCGGACGCGGCAGGTAAACAAACCGGCCCGGCCCGCCAGGGTGCTTACCCTGGCGAGCCACGTGCCAAAGGTTGCCGATCCCTGGTGTGAGGTATGTGCCCAGCCAGGCTGTTGAGTCCCTGCTGGCTGTGAAGGGGCCCCTGTTATAGGACAAGCCCCATAATTGCAGTCTCTGCTGGTGATGAGGGGGCAGGGCAAGGCTGCGAAGTTAAATTAAGTTAAAAATCCAAGTTGGTATTACTGCAAATCAAAAGTTTCCCCCCCACCACAATCACCTCCTTGCTAATTCCTGTAAATCTCTTACTGTGTATCACAATTGAGTCACTAACATGGTGTTCTGCCAAACTAGCTGTGTGTGTGTGTATATGGGGGGAGAGGGTCATACTTCACAATTTTTCATCTTCCAAAATAATCTGTTTTCTAAATGCATTGCTAAATCCTTGTTCTAACAGTCTCCCATCTGCTCATTCTTTCAACACACCCATTATGTAGTCTGCTGTTTTGTTATAGTGCCAGAACTTTGCATGCTGCAACTAAAGCAGTCAGTACTTTCAAATGTAAGATGTTTTTCTAATGTCACTGAAAAAGCTCTGCAATTAGCACCAAATCGAAGTGACTCCTTTGCCACTGAGCTTAATCTCATCCTAGAGTCTGTGATGTAATCTCAGCACCAGACATGCGAATTATAGGGCTATGATTCCATCCAGAGGTTCTGGTGACACCCTAAAATACTAGTTTGGAGGGTAAGTGTTTTGTGTAGTTACTAGAATGCCTCAGTGGAATTATAAATCCATAAATCACAATGTTCATCATATTTAATATGTAGATCTGAGTCCCAGATCCATGGTCCTTTATTTTTCTGTATTCAGCCTCATCATAATTAGCTACTACACATTCAATGTGAAACAATGAAAACTAATTTAGTGCAAAAAATAGCATCACTGGAGCACTAAAGATCTGATCTACAAAGCATTTAAGCACATGCTTAACTTTAAGCACGTGAGTGGTAGCAAAGGGAGTGCTCACGTGCTTAAAGTTAAGCATGTGGTCAAGTACAATGCTGAATCAGGACCTAATTTTGAGCTTTTAAGCTCTCAAAATTCAGTGCATTCCAAAAGCTAAGGTCAATTTTTCTCTCTTGTGCATATACTTTAGTATGTAATAGTAGCCTTTCATATTTAAAGTGTTGTGAAAATATTGGGCTACATCTTGCTTGCCTCATTCTCAAGAGCAATCCTGTTTTCTTTGGTGGGACTATTCAGGTTAGGAGGACAGGGACTATTATCTAATTAAGTTTCATAACAGGCCTGGGAGATATTGTAGGTAGGTAGGTAAGTACCATTGCTTGCCTTTTCCATAAGGGAATCTGAGGTACAGTGGTCAAATGACTTGCCCAAGGTTTGCAGAAAGTCAGTGCCAGGACTGATAGGAGACTAGAATTTGGGATCGATGGATAGCTCAGCAAAATAAATATTGACTTCAGCCCAAAGTAATCTTGGCAATTCTAATGTCATTAACAGTTACCTTTTGATCTGAAAGGACCCTAGCTGGTATGGTAGCCAGGGTTGCAGATCTATACACACACCAAATAATCTGGCAAGGGCTGTTGAAACTGGTCCAAACCAAAGCTGGCCTGACCCCACAACCAAGATGAAGAAATCAGGAGGATCAGTGCTTCTAGAGGAGCGTTACCACAGCAATGATAGCACTTCCTTGACAGAAATGAGCGTAACTAGAGAATAATTCTAGAGAGTTGGTTTGTTTACAGATAGGGAACCAGAAAGGTGCTGTCTCCTTAGGCTTTCTGATTCCAACCATCAAAGCAGGGGTTTACTCTGCCCTGCTCCAAATAGGCTCCCTTCAGGCATAGCCCAAACTCAGGATGTGTGAAAGCTTCTCAGTCAGATGACACACTTGGAGTATGAAAGACATGAGCTTTCTTCAGCGATGGTCCTTTCCTCCTAACCTGGTCTCTGCTACTTCCAAGGACCAGACTGAAGCACAATTCAGAGGCTGGAAAGGTTTCAACCCTGACTCTGATGAACTAACAGACCTATTGGTCAATCAGTCTTTCCCCAAGTGCTTGACCCTTTGTACACTCCTTGACATGATCTAAAGTACAAATTATAATCCAGTTATCAAGTAAATTGAGAATGGCAAGGGGGACTGTGTATAACTTTTTATTCTCATTTTAGCTAAACAGTTATATGTTATATAAGTGTAAGGGGACTGTTGCCCCCTTACTAACATTCAGTGGGGGTGTTTTGGTTGGCTAGCTCCCAGCACAAAAGGGGAAGGGTCGATGGGAAATCAGGAGCCTGAAACTGACAGTCCCCAGGAATAATGGGGAGAGGCCAATGCTCCAGATCAGCCTGATTGACAGGGCGGGCAGCTAATCAGAGAGTCAGGAGGCCAGAGGGGTCCCATCCTCCGTGTAAACTGGAATGGCCTGAGTCAGACAGAGTGGGGCCGAGCTAAGGAGAGAGCAGGGGCCCGAGCTAAGCTGCTGGGAGCAGAGCTGCAGCCCCAAAGCCAGAGGACAGCCCAGAGAGAGCAGCCCTGCCCTGGGAGCAGAGCTGCAGCAACCAGAGCCAGGGGGGCCAGACAAGCAGCCCAGGGAGCTGAAGGCAGAGCAGCAGCAGCCGTGCTGAGGCAGAGTGGAGCTGGAGCTGGGGCTGGAGCAGTCCGGAGCCGGGTGCGGTGAGCAGCTGGGGAGAGTAAGGGGGACCCTGGGCAGCAGGCCCAGCGCAGGGAGACACCTCAGCCAAGAGGCTCTGCAGGCCAGACTTGGAGGGGGATGACAGGGCGGGGGTGCTGCTGGGAAGAAGGGTCCTGCCACCTAGAGCCTGAGAGCATGTGACCATCGCCAGAGCAAGTGTCCAACCCGCAGCGTCTCTGCAGCACAGCCAGGGCCTGAGAAGGAGCCTGGGACCTACAAGGAACAGACTGTGAACTGCCCTGACGTTCCAGAGACACAGTTTGTGATGTTCCCTGCCACAGAGCAGGGTGATGTGTTTTCCTTTAACTTTTCCCATTTTTCCTTATTCTTTTTTTAAATTAATAGTTAATTAAACAACTTGTATTTGCTTTAAATTGTATGAAATGATAAGTGGGTCAGGGAGGTCTCCAGTGCAAAGAGAGTACCCTGGAGTGGGGACACCCTAGCCCCTGTCCTGGGTGACCACAGCAGGGTTGGGGGTCGAGACCCCCAGGAATCCTGGGCCCAGCCTTGTTGGGGTTTACGAGGACTCTGCCAGACAGGAGAGTGGAAGGGGAGACCTCAAGGGCAGGGAGGCCTCTGGGTAAAGGAAGTGGGAGCGAGGTCCTTCACTAGCCCACTTCACCGGGGGTAGTGCAGAAGCCAGGAAAGTTCCCCACAATAGCGGGACAATTCCCCCGCTTACATAAATCAGCAAGAGATTGGTAGACTCCTTAAAGGACATTAAGATGGATCTTAACAAGAAAGGCCAGTATTATTGAGGAATTGAACCACATCTTTGAGCACGATCCATCATACAAAGAGTGAATGGCTTGCTGGAAAGGGGTTCCCTGAAAGAGGGAGAGAGATGTGACTGGATTTTCTTTAAAAAAGAGCAGGATAATTTTGCCCTTGATTCAGCAAGCCACTTAAGCATGTGCTTAACTTTTGGCAAATTCTTAAAATCCTGCTGACTTCAAAGGCTGCAGAATTGTGGCTTTTATGACCAGTGGTTATATTTGAGCTACCACCAAGAAGGTAAATTAAACCAGTGGCTTCAATGTATAAGCTGATTCCAGGGGTCAGGAAAGATTCCCCTTCCACTTTTCCCAGCACACCTCCCACAAAGGGGCCATAGCGTGGGACCAAATCTGTCTCTATCTTTTAAATGATGCTTTGCAGACTTGCTATTAATGAACTGGATTAAGAGCTGCAATGCTCTATCATAGAAGAAGCCCCACCTCACCATACCACTATTCACCATCCTGTATGCCCCTTTCCTGGTAACCATTACAGATGTGATTAAACTATGATAAAAATAACTCCTTTAATGCTGAATGCTGTTATTTGGGTCATCTACTGTAATTGCAGAAAATGTTGCTTGTGTCCAATTCCTTTTCCCCCCACAAATGCTTTTCAGTTCAGTCCTAAGTGAGTCACAGATCAAAGCATTTCTTCTTCATTCAGCTTTATAGGCCAAATTGCAATTTACAATGTCTGTGGTTTTAGCTAATCTGTCTCTGTGTCATCTCACTTTAAATCAACAGAATCCAGCAGAAAATAAGTCATTTAAGCATGCCCTGCTGAACTAAGAGTTTTAACTTGGGCATCCTGTTACTGATCCTTCCCAAAGGTAGAACTTTTGTGGGGCTTTGTTATTGTTATAAAAAATAACGTTTTAAACAACTTGTTTTAACAGAGCTGAAACAACCGCGGTTCCTGTTAGAGCTCAGCTAAAACTCCATTTTGCTTCTTTCTGCAAGTTTAACTATCAAACGGCAGCTTAACACTATGAAAAGCCTTTTAGTTTTCATGAAGTGAAGGAGAGCAAACATACTTTTGCCCAATTTCAAACCCACTTGAGTATTCTGGGTTCAAAAGTTCAATTCAAACTTTAATCTTATTGGTTCTGTGTTGGAGAGACGGTGGGGTAAAATAAGGAGCAGACAGGAGAAGGGAAAATACTAATGGAAAAACAGATGCAGTGGCCCTGAATCACCATTGCGCATCTCCAGTTTTACACTGGTATAACACCACTGAAAGAACTGCATTTACATTGGGGTTAAATTGGAGTACCACTGTGATGAACCAGACCGTGTTAGTAAAATACATACATAGGGACGAGGTTCTCTGCTGGAGTAAATCAGCATAGCTCCATTCATTTTGAATACACACATGTTCTGGGCCTGATTCTCTTCTCATACCAGTTTTACATCCATATAACTCCTGATTTACCTCAGTGTAAGTGAGAGGAGAGTCAAACCCACTGTATCTATTTTCCCATCAAATTTCTCCTTTCTTAGTTCTTCGCTCCTTTCTCTGTATCTATACTATTGAGCCTGCCCACTGCTCTATTTGTCACCTTGTCAACCCGTGCTATTATACACACCCATGTAGGTAGGTACTTGGATACACCGTCTATTGAATACTCACTGGAGCAGCTTCAGTGAATAGGACTTGCTGTGGTACCCCTAGAAAATCCATCTATTGGGATGGAGAATTCATCTCCCTACGCTGCAGCTCCGAGTTAGCGTTGTTTAAGCAGCTCTTCTCAACTATCTTAGGGCTTGTCTACACTTACAGTGCTGCAGCGGTGCCACTGTTGTGCTTAATGAAGACACTACCTAGGCTGACAGGAAAGCATCTCCTGTCTGCGTAGATACTCCACCTATGTCTACAGGAGAAGCCCTCCCATCAACATAGCACTGTCTACACCAGGGGTTAATTCAGTATAACTACACTGCTATGGGGTGTGGATTTTCCAAGCCTTAAAAATAAACCGTACATAAGACTCCACTTGTGCCAGCCTGGCTTTTGCGCAGGGTTCTCCTAACTCTAATAAATAACAAATGTTCACTTTAGCTGGACAATTAAAAAAAAAATGCTGACTCGCCCTTTAAAAGAACACGAGTTATTCAGCAACTCCCATTGTTCTCAAAATACAGCCCAGCATCTGTTCACTTGTGAACTGAGTGACTTTCAAACCAAATTGGCTGAGTCAAATATTACCATTTTATATTTTCATTAAAGTAGTGCCTAGAAGCTCTAATCTTGATTGGCACCTTTTTATGCCAGGTGATATAAAAACACATGGGATCCATGCCTCAATCTAGAAGACAAGTAGCATATGAAAGATATTGGAAGAAGGTTTCAATCAATTATATGCAAATTGTATATACATATAAACACTGTCAATTAAAAATAATAACAACTAGATAGAAGAGCCAGCTTACTTTCAAGGCAGTTCTGTTTTCCCACCTCGCTATCCATAGTAGATACACACCTGACACTATCCTGGTTTGGCTGGTCCCTATGTCCTAGGGCTGTAGGCGGCAGGTATGGGTGCCTCCCCTCCCTGAGCTGTAAATTGTTTTCCTGGCAGGGAGAGAGCTTCTCTTACAGATTGGCTCTTCTCTGATCTCTACCAGGCCCCTACCCGGACAGGAAATAGGGACTAGTGGGACTAGTGGACATGGACTGGGACTAGTGGATCTCCCAAATCTAGTGAATCCAACCCACTCCCCAAACACTACCATGTCCCCCAACCCTATAATCCAAAGACATCCTCCCCCCCACACTTGCTTTTTCAACCCCAAACAGCTTTTTATATTCCCATCCAGTGGTCCACCAACATTTCCTCCTGACTCACTAACTCCCTTAATGCAAAAGAACCCTCCTGCTCTTCAATCCAGAGACCACTCTGTGATGGGTTCGGTCACAAAGATCCCCTTGGGACTGTCACCTGACGTGCTGAAGTTACCTCTGAGTCCATTTTCCCCGCGCTTGGGACTTCCAGGACCCTGCCTTGTTGAGCCATACACCTGCTGCAACATAGACCCAGAGTCCAGGCCACGCCCCTAAAGCTGCAGGCTTTAAGTGAAAACAGTTCTGCAGGTTACCTCTCCAGCACCCAGACACCCAGCTACCAATGGGATTCAAACCCCAAATAAATTGGTTTTGCTCTGTATAAAGCTTATACAGGGTAAACTCATAAATTGTCCACCCTATATAACGCTGATAGAGAGATATGCACAGCTGTTTGCTCCCCCCGGTATTAATCACTTATTCTGGGTTAATTAATAAACAAAAGTGATTTTATTAAGTATAAAAAGTAGGATTTAAGTGGTTTCAAGTAATAACAGACAGAACAAAGTAAGTCACCAACCAAAATAAAGCAAAAACACGCAAGTCTAAGCCTAATACATTAAGAAACTGATTACAGATAATATCTCAGTCCCAGAGATGTTCCAATAAGCTTCTTTCACAGACTAGACTCCTTCCTTGTCTGGGCCCAATCCTTTCCCCTGGTACAGGCCTTGTTAGTTCCAGCAGACATCTTAGATGGAAAACAGGGGCTTTCTCATGACTGGCCACCGCCCTCTGTTCTGTTCCACTTCCTTTTATAGCTTTGGCACAAGGCAGGAATCTTTTGTCTCTCTGGGTCCCAACCCCTCCTTGTAAATGGAAAAGTACCAGATTTAAGATGGATTCCAGTATCCTGTGACATGGTCACATGTCCTGTGAGACCCCAGCCTCCATTCTTCCTGGGCTGGCTCACACGTACACAGGAAGGTTTGCAAGTAAACAGAGACATTTACAGTTCATTGATTCTGAAGCATCCTTAATGGATTCCCCTTAAATGTTAACATCAGTAATACAAGTTTATATCTTATTCTTCTAACTTCAGACATAGAAATAATACATGCAAACAAATAGGATGAACACACTCAGTAGATTATAAGCTTTGTAATGATACCTTTCATGAGACCTTATGCATAAAGCATATTTCAGTTACATCATATTCATATTTATAAGCATATTTTCATAAAGCATATGGAGTGCGTCACACCCTCCTCGTGCCACCTTTTGCCTCAGTAGATCCCAGAGCCCTGGCTTCTTCACGGAATTCTCCTGGGAATTTTTCCTATAATGCTGGCAACTGTCTCCATGAAGATATAAAAGGGAACAAATTGTCCTCTAAGTATGCTGGTGCTAGCTCATTGTATAGGAGTGGTACGGAAGAGGTATGTTGGTCTGTTATTTCAGGCAATCTGCAATGGGCACTGCTGCTAACTTTCCCATAATAGAAATCTCTGCCTAGTGCCTTCAGGTACTGTCTGTTTCACATATTATCTCTTTCACATTAGGGTGTAATTTAAAAAAGAAGCTTGCAATAGTCCCACTCATAGAAGTCAATGGCAGCAGAATCAAGCCCTGAATTATCTGATGTCAACAATTCTACTCTGTAAAAATTGGTGTGTATCTTGAGAAGGTATCCAGTTCGTCTGGTTTGGCAGGGGCTAGGGGAGTGCGAGGTAGGAGGGCAAACCTTCATTGAGGTAGGGCCAGCATACAAAGGAGTGTATTTGACTAAAAAGGGGCAAGAAACATTCTCCCTGTCAATGGGGGGAAAATAATCCTGTAAGATTGAAGGATCCCTAGCATCTCTCTAATCCTTGTTACCCTCCATTTTCGGAGACACTGTTAACAGAGTAGCTTGAAGCTCAGCTGATTTGGTTTGCACAGACTCATATCTCTTTGATTGCTGTGGTTCTTAAGTCCTGGTTTTAGGTTTGATTGAAAGCAAAATCCAAAGAAAACGTAGTTAAAACTGATAAACTTTCAGTTGGTTTTGCCTCAAAGGGTGAAATCATGGCCCCACTGAAGCCAATAGCAAAACTCCCCTTGACATCAATGGTGCCAGGATTTCACCCCAAATGTTTTGGTTGGTTGGTTTTTGTTTTTGTTTTTTGCATGTTTTTTGATACCAAAATTGCTTTTTTCTACTGTAGTACCATATTTGGTACCATAGAATGGATAGGTCCCAAGATCCTCAAAGGTATGTAAGCACCTAACTCCCACTGAAGTCAATTACTTTTTGAGGATCTGTGTTTGCGTTACACAGAAACATAAACATTGCTATAATGAGTCAGACCAACTAGTCTGGTATCCTGCCCCTGGGAATGACCAACACTAGTTCCCTTAAAGGATGATGTAAAATCTACATAATGTACAATTCTGCTATAATATGTTCCTGGGGGAAGTTCCTTCTTAACTGGAGACCAGGAACAGCTGGTTTATGTCTTGAATCTGAGAGTTTGTATAGCCTCTATAAATGTTTTTGCTAGCTCGTGTTTCTACAGATGACATTCTTATGAATATACTTATATAATCACTTTTTGAATTCTGCTAAGCTTGTTGCCTCAATATTATCTTGTAGCAATAAGTTCCACAGGTGATCATGCAAAAAAGTATCTCCGTTTTATGAGTTTTAAATTTGTCACTTTTAAATTTAATTGACTTTCCCTTTGTTCTTGTACTGGGAGAATGGCTTTCTCCAATTCCATTCATTATCTATCATGCCACCTGATATTCACCTTCTTTCTGTGGTAGCCTTACTCTTACTCTCACCTTATGAAAAGTCTTTCTATACCTCCAGTCCCTTTTGCTGCCTTCTCTTTTTGCTATATCAAAGACATGACAACAAAAACTGAATACAGTATTCAAGGTAAGGCCATTAAGTTGTATAATAGGCACAACAGCAGCTAGATTATTTCCTGAGTGGTTACAGTTAATTTAAAACCCCCTCATTAGTTCAAATTGCTCTTTCCAACAAGGATTACCTTGTACTGTTGTAGGCCCAGTGATGGGCTATATAAACCCCATACAGGCCAACAAAGAGTTAATAGGAGCCTGAAAGACCAGTTAACCCATCTGGTTGCTCAATTCAGGCTCAATTCAGTATTTGACCCAGCTCGGGAAGAGCTGGGTAGTTTCCAGTGCTTAATTTGTGCCAGGAGATGCCAGGGCTGAGCCCCAGCGCCTCTAGGTTTGGCGGTTCGTAGCCCTGGCACCTCTGGCTTGCTGTGTGAGTTATGAAAGTAAAAAAATTGCTTGAGCTCCAGCACCTAACTGCTTGAGCCCTGGCACCTCTTTCATTACAAATTAAGTGTTGGTAGTTTCCATAAAGGAAGGAGTTCAGCGCAATAGTGAGAGGAGACCTGAGGATGAGAAGTTGGTTTTCAGTCTTCTTCTAAGGAGAAGGTCTAGGGAAGAGGCAGTGGGGAAATCCTCTCATGGGTGGAAAGGCTGAAGGAGACCCAGTCATAGGGTGGGGGGAAGTGTCTGCACTGGGCTCCTAACAGGGGGAGCAGGACCCAGTAGAAATGGCCCTGCTGTTTAGTGTCCTGACAATAGGACAGAAGTGTTATGTTTTGTTGTCTCTCTGTGAAGAGACTGAAACTCAAGTAAGACTCAGGTGGGGTAGAAGATGTTTTAGTTTGCTACCTGTGGTTTAAAATCGGCGAAGGACGTTATTTAGAACACCAAGAACATTATTCTCTGGAAGACGTGGAACTTCAGTGGGATGTAGCTGGAGGGCCAGGTTCTGAACACAGGAGACAGTTGGAAAATACCACAACAGGCATTCCAGGACAGTGAGGCCCATTACAGCCCCAGGTCTTGCTGATGCAATGGGCACCAGGCTCAAAGGTTATACTTGTCTACATTTAATTTCATCTGCCATCCCGTTGGCCTGTTGCCTAACTTTGCTAGATTCTTCAGAAGTTATTGTTTATCATTTATATTTCAGTAGTGCAGAGAGCTTTCAACTGCGTCAGGATCTCATTATCCTAGGTACTGCACAAATACTAAATTACAACCTCTCTTCAAAAGACAGTCTGAAAACAATACTATCTCGTTTTGAGTAACCTAAATCACTTTGAATCATCTCAGACTTTGACAACTCACTCTTGAGCCCTTCTTCCAGATACTCCTCTGTCCAGCCACCCAAAACCTACATATCAAGGTAATATAAATTGGAACATCAGATATACGGTACATGCTCCACTGCCAATCCATCTGTGGAACATGCAGCTTGCCAGCTGACTTTACCACCCTCCCGAGAGAGGAGCTGAAGAGGATAATTCACTAGACAGAAAATATTTATCTGTGCTAGGAAACCATTTTAACGTCTCACTGCTGTTCTCTGGTTTATTTTTTCTCTTCTTGTTCCTGTATGGCTGAATACCAATGAGATAGTATTTGGCCATATATCAACTGCTCATTTTCATGTAATTAACTAGGCACAGATAGCAGCAATTAAAAGTCAGGTTTTCTCAGATGGAAGGTGACTGATTAAAAGGCCTCGCATTCTAATATATGTAACTTTTTTTTTTAATTTTAGCCCAGCATACTTGCTGATGTTAGTGTTCTCCCCATCAGTGTCTTGACCCCAATCATTGGCAAAACTACCAGTGGTTCTAATGGGAGCAGGACTGGGCTCTAGCTAAACTAAATTTTTGAACAAGGAATAATAGGAGGGGTCAGGAGAGGGGTGACCTTTGTGGTACTTTAACCAGCAATATCTAGCCATTAGTGCTGGAAAGCTGTAGTCAATGGACGCTGCAGTGGCTCAGCACCATTGAAAATCAGGCCCAAGGCAGCTCAAATTGGGCATCCAGAACTGGAGGAACCTCAAATTAGAGGGTGCTTTTTAAAATGTGGTCTTAATGTGTTGGAGAACTGTATGTACGGCAACCAGGACATGAGAGATAATTGGGAGTGTGGGGAGGGTGGAAGGCAGGAGGCTGTTCAAGGGGCTGGAAGACTCTCTGAAGGAGTTTGTTCTTAGTGGTAGGGGTGTGTGGGGGGCGTGTCATGTGATTGTATTTGTTTTCAAAGTTGTGTAGGAACCTAGTGGTCTTGACAGGCATAGCATCAAAGGTGGGTTGGATGGGTCAAGTCTCTTCCCCAGGACAAGAATACACTCACCTTCAGAGCAGGTCCAGGGGTGTGATCCTGGGTGCTGCTGTTGGAGAAAGCAGACACAAACAGTTTGCAGTTGAAATGTGTGGGAATCAGAAGGATGAGATTTAAGGTCTGATACTTCTCACTCATCACAGGTAGCCAGAACAAGCTGCTATAGTCACAAAGCTAGAAAAACAGTTTTGGTTGCATCCTTAACACATTTGGGCATTCCCTAGTATATGAAATGGGCATTCCCTAGTGCATAAGAGCCTGATTCAGAGTCTACTGAAGTCACTAAAAAGACTCCCATTAATTTCAGCGGGTTTTGGATCAGACCCAAACTGAATATTTCATAGCTCATAGAGTGTCTCTTTACAACAATAATATTCTTTTGAAATTATATTGACCAACCAAATTCTGCAGGATCTGAAGTAGCTCCTAATCCAGCTTTCTAAAGTCCCCCTCTTAAGTTCATTTTAAATTTTCCCATCCTCCTTACTGCTTTGCTTCCGTCTGTGACTCTTAATTCCCACTGCCCGTTTTTTTTAATCTCATATAAATAAACTCTTTCATACACACCCCAAACGGAGATGCAGATGATCTGCCCATTCCATTACAAAATTATCTCGAGCAGTGAAATGAGGAAGTAAGTAAAATAGAAAAACAATATGAAGGTATTGGGGGGTTTTTACCCAGCTTACAGATCCTTTTTCAGTTCCTTCTTGCATGAGTTGCTGCTCTTAAACTGGGTGACGGCTGATTATTCCTTGTGTATTTTAAATAATGCTGAATGTACAAGAAGTAGATAATCAGCATTCTGATGACTGCAAATGGATATACAGTAACTTTTTCTACATGATGAAAGAAGTTTCATCAAATACTGCAGTGTCTAGTCTAGTTTTTGTTCATCCTATTTCGATACAGGCCTGTGTAAGGTCAATGACTCTTTTAAAAGTAAGGAAAACATGGATACATGCCCAGCTTATATCCTGCTGACAGTGCAGTTCTCTGTAGCATGTACAGTACGTTGCTGAAACATTGATAGTGGGTTTTTACAGAGGTCTGCACTCTATTACTCTGCATTTTAATGTATAAATTGATCCAAGGATAAGCAGATCATAAAAATTATTAACTACTTGGCTATATGGCAATGATCCTTTTAACCAATAATGTACAGTACACAGATACATAAAACACACACACACACACACACACACACGTGGAATATATGGTGGTGATCCTGATAAACTGATCAGGCACCTTTGACTATTACTGACACACTCAGCACGTTAATCCATCTACTCAATCTACTTCTAACGTTGCAAAACCTCTTGGCCGCTGCCAGGAGCCGCCATTTCTTGAAGTGAAATCAACCTGCCACAAAACTACTTCCTTTCTTTCCCCCAAAGGAAAATTCCTTCCCCACCCACACTGCTGGTAGTTAAACAGAGCTGGACCAGGATGAATCCAATTATCTTGGAGTTGTGCAAGGCTATAAAGGGGAACTTTTTCCGATTGGGAAAGAGATTCCCAGCTTCTTAAATTGGCCATCAGCACCAACTTTTAGTTCTGCAAAGTCCTGAGATATCAAGCTTTAAAGTCATGATATATTTACAGAAAATTTTATTTTATGTGATTTTTAGAAGTGTTTAAAGTGTATTATTTATGTTTTTTTTCCTACTTCTGAGCCCTTTACAGTTACATTCATGGTAACTAAGGAACCTGGCTTTCAAAGAGGAAGGATACAAGAAATAATTGATACATTATTTTTTAAACTCTAACTTATTAGGAAAATAATTGTGGCTGTGGCATGCACAAAGGTGGCGTGATGTGGTATAAAAGTTTTATTGGCATTAACTGGGGATGACTTGCATAATTCCCCCCAGGCCTGATCCAAAACCCATTGAAGTCAATGGGAGTCTTTCCACTGACTTCAGATCCACTGGGGACGCATACAGCCATCAAAAACTTATGCTAATAAAATCTTTGTACCACATCATTCATTTCCTGTATATGATATATTCCAAATGGAGTCTGGGCGTGTGGTTACTCATGAAAATAACTATAATAACTAGAAGAGCTAAAGTAGTGCAATAGCTTAATTTTAATATTTGCAATTCATAAACCAGTTTGTCCAAATAGTGAGAGGTAGCCTGAACAAAGAGCCAGGTAGCCCTTTCTAACTTGTTTTTCCTAATCACAGATCGGCTAGAACTGAATTGGTGTCACACTTGTACTGCTGTTAGCTCTTATAGCTATTCCTATTGCTGCTGAAGCTCGAATGGGATTGCAAAATTGATATTAACATTATGTTATGCTTCATTTGTTCACCTATTGGCAGTTGCCTTGCTGAGATTATTGTGGTTTTTTTCCTCTCTATTTTTAGCTCTGTGTGCTGCCTTCAGCAGGCTGGTTATCAGAGCCCCGATCGCTACATTTTGTAGTTTAACAAGTCCCTGTTTTGCTAATCATGAAAAACTAGTTCCAACCAACTATGCAAGAAGGGAACTTCGTCTCTACACTGCTAGCACAGATATGTAATATGTATTGATTTGACAGTTTGAATTCTGACAGGCACGTAATGGTTTGGAAAATATTTAGGACATATTTTGCTGCTTTTAAAACCAGAGTGGTTAACATGCACATTTAATCTTTTCGGGATATAAAGGCGCCCACCAGATTCTGTATTTGATTTTGTGGATCTTTGTACAATCCAATCTGCCGTCTTGATGTGGGCCTCTGGGTAGTTTCAAAACTTTGGGCCTGATTTCTCTATAGCCTGGCAGCCACACCAAGGGCAGTAGATACCATGTTGTCAAATCTCAGTTTCATTGCAGGGCTCTTAGTGTTTGTTGTCTGTCTTAAAACCCCAGCTCCTGGAGTCAAGTGCTTTTGCGCAAATCTGTTTTCATTTTTTTTTTAAAGAAGGAAATTTCTAGCCCTTGTGGTTGCGGAGAAAAGCTGGAAAGCATGCAGCGGGGGGACCCTAAACGCTCAGTCACCAGAAGACAAACAAAAAGACCCCCAAAGTTCTTATTAAAAAAACAAACCCTCCTGATTTTTTTTGTCTTGACTCCTGAGTTTTGAACACATGGGGCATGCAAACCTGTATTCTGCTGGGGGCAGTCTGTGATCCTCAAGAAGAGCCTCCACTGCTTGAGACCTGTGTCAAGTGGGTGCCAAACACTGTCATAACAGAGCTCCGTGAGAATCACAGTGACACACACTGCCCTAGATCTGTGGCACAACTTCCCTTGATGACAGCAAGTATCAGGCTCATGGACTTGGAGGAGAGGAAGGTGATCAGGAACAGTCAACATGTATTCACCAAGGGCAAGTCATGCCTGACCAACCCGATTGCCTTTTATGATGAGATAACTGGCTCTGTGGCTACAGGGAAAGCAGTGGACGTGATGTGATATATACCTTGACTTTAGCAAGCTTTTGATACGGTCTCCCAGTATTGTTGCCAGCAAGTTAAAAAAGTATGGATTGGATGAATGGACTGTAAGGTGGATAGAAAGCTGGCTAGATCGTCAGGCTCAGTGGGTAGTGATCAATGGCTCGATGTCTAGTTGGCAGCCGGTATCAAGCGGAGTGTCCCAGGGGTCTGTCCTGGGACTGGTTTTGTTCAACATCTTAATTATCTTGGTGATGGTATGGATTGCACCCTCCGCAAGTTTGCAGATGACACTAAGCTGGGGAGAGAGGCAGATATGCTGGAGGGTAGGGATAGGGTCCAGAGTGACCTAGACAAATTGGAGGATTGGGCTAAAAGAAATCTGATGAGGTTCAACAAGGACAAGTGCAGAGTCCTGCACTTAGGACGGAAGAATCCCATGCACTGCTGGGGACTGACTGGCTAAGCGGCAGTTCTGCAGAAAAGGACTTGGGGATTACAGTAGATAAGAAGCTGGATATGAGTCAGTAGTGTGTCCTTTTTGCCAAAAAGGCTAACGGCATATTGGGCTGCATTAGTAGGAGCATTGCCAGCAGATCGAGGGAAGGGATTATTCCCCTCTATTCGGCACTGGTGAGGCCACATCTGGAGTATTTCATCCAGTTTTGGGCCCCCCACTACAGAAAGGATTTGGACAAATTGGAGAGAGTCCAGCGGAGGGCAACAAAAATGATTAGGGGGCTGGGGCACATGACTTATGAGGAGAGGGTGAGGGAACTAGGCTTATTTAGTCTGCAGAAGAGAAGAGTGAGGGGGGCTTTGACAGCAGCCATCAACTATCTGAATGGGGGCTCCAAAGACGATGGAGCTTGGCTGTTCTCAGTGGTGGCAGATGACAAAACAAGGAGCAATGGGTCTCAAGTTGCAGTGGGGGAGGTCTAGGTTGGATATTAGGAAACACTATTTCACTAGGAGGGTGGTGAAGCACTGGAATGGGTTACCTAGGGAGGTGGTGGAATCTCTAGTCTTAGAGATGTTTAAGGCCTAGCTTGACAAAGCCCTGGCTGGGATGATTTAGTTGGGGTTGGTCCTGCTTTGAGCAGGGGGTTGGACTAGATGACCTCCTGAGGTCTCTTCCAACCCTAATCTTCTATGATTCTATGACTGAAGGTAGTATAACAGCATACACTGTCATGTCCCCTAAGCACAGAGGCTTCTGTCAGACCTTCACAGTGTATGTACAGGAGAGATTTTATCCAACAGATTCCCCCCCCCCCCCATTCATTTTGCTAAAGGATTATTTCTTCCATTTCTTCTTGTTTCAGCACAGGCTGTGATTTAACCACAGAAATTGATCCTTTCGGAAATACTTGACCTCTCCTTAACAGTTTCTCTTTTTTAAACCAATCTTACAGAATGTCCACAACCATTTGCCAGCAGTCAGCTATTTACTCCCAACCTGTTGTGGGTGGGGAAATAAAAAAAATGACAAATGTCAGCTCCTCTCATCTTTAATTATATTGGCAGCTGGTTGGACTACAGGAAATGTATTCTCTATGCATAATTCAGGTTTCTCAAGCAAGGAATATTTGATTACAAAGCTAACAAAATACCGCCTCTTAGATGATTATCCAGGATGTTCAAGGGCAGATGAAGCCAATAAGACATTGAGACAGTGTGATTCTAGTGGACACATGGTGGAACCACTGTGCTCTGATTGCAAGGAGCTGGAGCTGGCCTCTGTTTGTACATCTCAGGCTTGTCTTCGCTTACAACACTGCACCGGTGCAGCTGCACGACTGTAGTGCTTAATGAAGATGCTACCGAGGGTGATGGGAGAACTCCCATGGGTGAAGGTACTCCATCTCCCCAAGAGGCAGTAGCTATGTCGATGGAAGAAGCCCTCCCGTCGACATAGTGCTGTCTACACTCAGGTTAGGTCGGTATAATTGTGTCACTTAGGGAGTGTGGATTTTCCACGCCCCCTTAACGACATAGTTATGCTGACATAAATTGGTAGTAGAGACCAGTGCTGAGACTGGCACGTGGAGTGTGGAGAGGTGTTGTGCCACAGAGGAATCATGATCTAATGGTCAAGAGAATGGAATGGAGACTCAAGAACCTTGGGTTCTGTTCCCAGCTTTACCAGTGACTGGTTGCAAGCTGAGGGGCAAGTCGCTTACTCACTCTTTGCCTTAGTTTTCATGGGCTCAGTCCTCCCCTGACTCTCATGTGGGAGCCACCAAGGAGCCAGTTTCCTGTGGCTGATCCGGGCTGCCCTGCGTCTCAGAGCAAACCAGGAGCTGCTCTATCTTACACTCCAGCATGAGGTCCCTTAAGCCATAAGGTTCTTTAGAGTAGAGGATCAACATCCCTGCTCTACCTTTGTCTCACCTGTGTCATGTCTCCTTTCTTTCCCAGCCTGCCCCCTTCTGCCAGGGCAGAGGGTGGAGCAGCTGGCACTGGTGCCCCCTCTGAGTTTATGTCAATGAGGAGTTCACCTCTGTAAGTGGAATTTTCCAGTGGCCAGTTATGGCCAGAATCCATTCTCTTTGTGCCACCGTAATGGTGCAAAGTGGCAGGATTGTGTTGGAGAATCTGGACCCCATCTGGCAAACTAATAATACCAACCTTGCAGGGGGGTTGCAAGACTTAGGGCCAGATTCCCAGCTGGTGTAAATCAGCATAGTTTTATTGGGTTTGCTGGGGATCTACCCCTGAATGTTTGCAAGCTGCTTTGAGATCCTTGGATGGATATTGCTACAGATAGGCTAAGCATTGTTATTGTGACTCAGCTGCACCCCAGGGCACACCCATGCATCACAGAATGTGTTACTGCCTATTATAAAATAGCCTTCTGCTGGGCTGTTGGAGTGGTTGCTGTTACTCATTTTTCTGCATCTCTCCAGTAATTTAAGTTTATGACTTGAAGTGGTGAGTACTATTCAGTGAGGAGGTGAAGAAGGTCTAGCTCACATGGGTTTGCTAGATGTAGGGCCTCATTCTAGACTCATGCTGTGCACAGAAATTCCCACTGGAATCAATGGGAGTTCCAGGCACAGAGCATCTGCAGAATCTGACCCATAATCTGGAATACTTACTGACCAATCAGGTGTCTCAGTTTTTCCTTGCTGTGTTACATATTCAAATACATCTCTCACTTGGGCAATGGGAGACATGAGTCTGCATACACTGATTCTCTGTGCTGCCAGGACCAAGTCACTTAACTTCCCACCTGCACTTTCCCCTTCAGTCAAATGGTTTTAAAAATTCTGACCTACCCACTTTATAGGAATGCTGTGAGAATTAATTATTGTTTGAGCAGAGCTCTGACAATGTGAAGCATAGTATGAACCCTAAGTATTATTATTAGATCATTGTTAAACCAGTCCTCTTCTGAAGTATTTGTGAACTAAGGCGTCACAAACCAGGGTGGATTTTACTTGGGTTCCCAGTCTTGAGGGACAGCCAAGCTTATATAATGCACTTGCACAATGTGTCTTGTACTGTATCTGGAACATTGGGGAAGGGAAGAGAAAGAATACTAATATCTGCATTATATTATTGCCTCCTTATATCATTTCAGGTCCTAGTCAAGGGAAAGATCTCCTCTTTTTTGACTGACTTCAGTGGGAGCCGGATCAATCCCAGAATGACCAAGGGCATGGTCGAGAAAAGAGCATTATTGTGTGTATAGTAAATTGCAGATAAAAGAGCAGGGTAAAATAAATCAGGTGCGTGACTAAGAGGTGCAATCAGGTGTAAACGGAAAACTAAGAAGGGCAAGAGTGAGTAGAGAGCCTCTCATTAGTTTTGAGATTCTGAAGCTGTATGTGTGGGGAATTTTGCTTGATTGAAATACTGGTATTTTAGAGCCCAGTGGGTCTTTGTTCTTTATCAGGCTGTTTAAATGGGAGAATATAGGATGGTGAAGCATTGCAGTAACAATCATCTGTTTTTGTTCACACTTTACATGGTTGGATCATCAAGTTGCATGCTGTATTATGAATCTATGGGTGGAACCACAAGCATTGAACATTGCCATTCACATCTGTTTACTGCAGTTTTTGAATGTGGCAGATTCTACAGTCCCATGGTAACTCCTCCAGAGGCTGTTATGGTCTGGTCTTGGTTTAAAAACGGCAGGCAGATCTCCATCTGGTGTAAATTAGCACAGCGCTACACTGATTTACAGCATCTGAGGATGTGGTCCAAGAAATGGGAATGCTGGTGAGCAGTACATACAAGTTTTGTGCTGCTGCTGCTGTCTGAATAGATAGACAAATGACACCCATGTCCTCTAGTACTGTTTATCCAGCACCTTTAATGAGCCTGAATCAAAGTGGATAATTTGATTCTAAGCTTCACTCATAGCTTGAGAAAATAGTGGCAAGGAAAGAAAACAGTATTTGTGAACAAGTTGTTTGTAGAAATAGGTTCAAGTCACAAAATTCAGATCCAGATTTTGGACCAGAGTTTGGAGGAAGTAGGACCTAGTGTTTTTGTTCATCGCATTAGAAAGACAGGAAGCATTTTCAAAATTTGTGTTGAAATCCCAGACCTGTTGGGATTTTATATTACAAAAAACCTTCAAACAAATCCAGACCCAGATCTCCCTCCTCCTTCCTGGTTTCTTCAAACGCTCCAGTGCAGGGGCGGCTCTATGTCTTTTGCTGCCCCAAGCACGGCAGTCAGGCAGCCTTCGGTGGCATGCCTGCGGGAGGTCTGCCAGTCCCGCGCCTTTGGCGTACCCAACACCGAATTGCCACCGAAGCCGCAGGACCGGCGGACCTCCCGCAGGCATGCCGCCAAAGGCAACCTGACTGCCGCCCTCACAGGGACCGTCAGGCTGCCCCCTGCGGCTTGCCGCCCCAGGCACTCGCTTGATGCGCTGGTGCCTGGAGCCGCCCCTGCTCCAGTGTACACATTTCCTAATGCAACAGATCCTGAATTGTGCTCATGCAATAAGGGTGCTTAGATCATTGGTTTTCCAAACTTCCCTAGTGTGAACAACATCTTAATGAGAGCTGCTGAGTTAATGGGTCACCAACAGGCACATGCTCTTTATGGATACAGTTCCATTGAAAGCTAATTGAGTTGGATCATGTGGTGTAGGAGAAAGAATGTGGCAAAACTACTGACTCAAATGATAGGGAAATAACTCTAGACGGATGAGCATCTGTCACAAATTCACCTGAATGGAGACACTGGAAATGAGAAGTGCCTCTGAGATTTTTATGAACTACAGATGGAACAAAGGATGGATACAACTGACTGATACATGATGGAGAAATTGTGGGAAAACAGGCATGCATTTTATGTGTCTCTTGGATTGTGACGCATGGTTGGAAAGGGTTAAGCGTCCTGCAAAATAAATAACCCTCAAAAGACGTGGGGAGATAATGTTTGTGTTTTTGTATATTTACCTGTGCATGGGTAGGGTCAACAATGTAATCAACAGTCCCTGTCTATGCTGTATTCTGATAATTCAGAGGTCAAAAGAACATCCTATCATTGAAATGAATTCTAAACACTGGATGTCTCTGTATTCATCTCTTTGAAATGTATAGCAAAGAATCTGTGAATGGTGGAGGAACAAGCAAATTGCCTTATGTTAATTCTATAGCTAAGTACTGGTGATGGACCTCCTTCAAAGTCATCCTAATTATCTTTTGAACTCTAACTTGTCAAAAGACATGAAATTGTATAAAAGGTCCTTGGATCCTGATTCTGTCATCTCAGATCTGCTTAGGCTTCATCAGGGGAAGTTTGAGTCGCAAGACTGAGATCCCAGTTATGCTGGTACCCCCTCAATATGGTATTTGGCCATTGGACTAAACCTATGAACTATTTCTAAAGGAAATCTTTGCAACTACAAAGTTCACCATCTCTGCTATGAATCTGAACCTCAGTGGATTGAACTCATGTCTGTATGTATATTGATCTTTCAACCATACTCTCTCTCTCTTTTGTTTTTTAATAAAGTTTAGTTAATAAGAATTGGCTGTACCGTGTATTGGGGTAAGATCTGGAATATTCAATAACCTGGGAGGTAATATGTCCGATCCTTTGGGATAGGTAGAACCTTTTATTTTATATGATGAAATAAGATTTGACATGGGTACCTGGATGAAGGCCAGAGGCTGGATCACTTCAAGGGAACTGTGTTGTTTGGACTTCTGAGTAACCAGTAAGGCAATAAAAAGCTGTTTTATGCTGGCTTGGTAAATCTAAATATTGGTATATCCACCAGCTTTTTGGGGATTGTCTGCCCCATTCTTTGCAGTTCACCCTAATTGAGTGACCATAGCTGGCCCCCATGAGGACCCCGGTCACATGGATGCTGTCCAAATCATCTCATTTGGGGCAAGAGTACATCAGTATTCCAAACATTCTAGAATTCTAGGCTAGAATTGAATCTCATTCACATCAGAGTAGCTGCAGTGAGGTCAAGAGAGTTACTTTGTTTTTACAGTAACTGAGTCTAGGCCAGAATTTGCACCTGAGCCAAACTATGATAGACCAGTTCCTATTCTGCTGCACAAGGGATGGTCACAGTTGCAGTTTCTGCACAAAGGCAAGCACAAGGGCTGTGCAAGGCTAGTGCTATTAGTCAACACCAAAGGTTCTAGGTGGGCTCTTCCCATACTGAGTATGGAGATCAGGATGTGGCCCACAGTATTTGAAGCGCGTACAACCCACAGAGCTGTTGTGTTTGAAACAATAGCAATGTGTGATTTGTTGCAGTCAATAGAGGCTTGCATGGAATTTAGGACTAGGCCCTAAGTGGCTTAAATTAGAAAAATTGCAATCAAGGACTGATTCACCCCTCCATTATTCCACTTTTTCAGTGGTGTTACTCCATTGACTATGCTCGCCCAAAACTGGAGTAACACGGTGTATCCAGACTTAAAAGTATAGTTTGCAGACAAAGTTCAGAACTAATCAGGACAGCCCATGCTGAAACAGTGTTTGAAGCACTGCACTATCAGAACAAACTCTCTTTAGCTGAGTGTCATAATCTGAGACTTGATGCTGATTTCAGAAGCCGCTAAAAGCTGCTGTTTCTGAATTAACCTTTTACTAGAGTCATATGCACCGCATATAACACAGAGCCTTTTTTATTACTGAAAAAATACTAATAGGCATTTCTAAAATTAACGTTTTTATATATAATCACAGACACATTAACAAGTGCACACATCTGGCCTAAATTAGACCACCTATTGAGATGGCCTCCAAAACCTAGACGTTACCAGAGGAAACATTGGAAAAAATAGTTTACTACCAATGGGAGGAACATTTTAAAGCCAGCCCACCAGCAAAGAGCCTTGGCAGCCCATAAAAAATTCTTCAATGGAGAGTGGAAAGTGCCACATGAAGGGATAGCTTCTGATCTCAGTTACACCAAGATAATTTCATTGACTTCAGTGGACCTACTCTAGCGGTACACCAGTGCAACAGAATAGAACCTGACTGGAAGGTGACACATAGTCCTGAAACAGTCCAAGACATAAGCCTGTCACAGAAATCCACCTCCCCATATCTCAGGTTGAAAGAAAGCATCAGAAAATAAAAATGTTTTGAGACTGTTGGAAAATGTAGAATACCCATTTTAGAAATAAAGTGGGTGAGGTCATATCTTTTATTGGATCGACTTCTGTGGTGAAAGAGACAAGCTTACACAGGGCGTGATACATATATTGCAAGGATATGTATATTTCAAGTATTTTTTCCCCTATCTTTAAAGATGAGATCTCTTGACACTTACCTAAAAGACCAGACTAGGAGGACCACAAGCTGTACTGTACAAATACCGCCTATCCAAGACTGATTTTAAAGAGTGTAAGTTGGCTCAAGACATTCAGAATGGCTGTACTCCTGTGCTTTAACTCCACTCTATCAACAACATGTTGGGTTAATAGACAGATCAACTCCTATAAACATGACAACGCTCCACCCCACTGAAAAAGGAGTGCATTATGCTGAATCAACCCAAAGACTTGAATTTAAGATATCATACACAAAATGTAATTGCTTTTGACAAGAGTGGAGTTGCAGAACAAGTCCCATTCCCAGTGTACCTTCAGTGACATCGCTGGAGTCATGCCAGCAATGGATTTGGCCCTTAGTGTTTAAATTGTTCTAAGTTTTACTTGTCCTTTAAATGATATTCTCCCTTCCCACTTAACTTGCAGCATATTGGAATATCATTTGAGGTTGGCGCATTCTGCCAGCTTGTAGGAGCGATTCACAGTGGCACGGAAGTGTCTGGGTTAAAAGTGGTGCATAGAGCCAGGGGATCTCTAGGGAACCCCAGCCTTGACTTTGGGATAACCTTGATTGCTTATCTGCGAGCCCCTCCCCTTTAAAAGCACTGCTGACTTAGTGGTGGTGCTGCCGTTAGCTCCCCACATCACATCTGTGCTCTACCTACCACTCCAAGGACAACAGAAGCCATGCATTGGTAGTCAGTGCTTCAAGGAGCAGCATTAATTGTCACAGCAATTTGCCATCTATATATCAGCCATGGTTGCTATGGTGTAGGTGACAAAGAGCTTCTGCTCCTTAGCAGCCTCCCATTTCTGACCAGTCAGTTTCCCTACAGTGTGAATATTTGGATACTCGCCTTGTTTCTGTGGCTGCCTAGCAGACAAGGATGAGGCGATGATGGAGAATGACACAACACAGTGGCATAAAATATGCCACACTGGTTCACACCACCTAGCCCAGCATCCTGTCTCCAGCAGTGACCAGCACTCCCCGCTTCAAGAGAAGGTGTAAGAAAAACTGCTGCAGGCAACTGTAGAATACTCTGCCCCAAGGGAAAATTTCTTCCTACCCCCCTATTAGTTAGGGGTTGGCTAATGGCCAAAGCATGATGGCTTATCTTTATTATTATTTACTAGGGTGACCAAATGTCCCGTTTTTAAAGGGACAGTCCCGTTTTTGGGGACTTTTTCTTATATAGGCGCCTATTACTCCCCAACCCTGTCCCGTTTTTTCACCATTGCTATCTGGTCACCCTATTATTTACTATCTGTTTTGATGTAGTGCTAGTGTAACCCATGTGCCTAATAGAGAGATATCTCTTTAAGAGACTCATTCAGGGGAGGTAGCAGTGAGTTGTGTCTGGGTCATTGTTGCTAGGCAGATTAAGCACTCCACATCTTCTGGAATTGGGTGGGTAGTATAGGATATTCTCCAATAGGTTCCCTGTTGTCGGGTCAGACTCCATAAGGGCAAGCAGGCAGGGCAGCTGCTTTGCAGAAGGCCATGTGTCCTGTGTGAGTTAGGAGAAGATGGGCCCAGAAGCAGAGCAGGCTGTTGTCCCTAGCTCTGAAGCATTTTGCAGCAGGTTAGTTATATTGTTAACCCTCAAACAGGGAAGCATGGGCCAATGCTAATTATAGCAAGGGGAAATTGAAAGGGAAAAATAACATCTATTTTAATTGTATGATTTGAATGTTGTTTTGATTTTAGCCAAACTGTTCTAGTTAAATTGTCTCAACTAGTCTGATTCCCCAACTTTTCTTTAAATGTAGTAATGGGCAAAGAGTCATTTATATTTTGCTATTTTCAGTTTTTGTATTTTCTTGTAAGAGAGTTTTCTTTAAATCTAAACACATAACTGAGTGATTGGTTGATCAGTTAGCTGACTGGCTAGCAGTGATTTCAGCAGAGGAAGAGTTTGCATGGATTCCAGCTGAAGATTCCTACAAGCAAGTGGAGGGAAGATGTTGTTTTAGACTCAGCAGACTGCGTAGATTTGGTGATCAAAGACTCTAATTGAGACTTAGGCCTAATCTTCACTTACCGGCTGGTCCGGCGGCACGCCATCGATGTTCTGGGATCGATTTATCGCGTCTGGTTAAGACGCGATAAATCGATCCCGGATCGATCCCGGAAGTGCTCACAGTCGGCGCCGGTACTCCAGCTCGCCGAGAGGAGTACGCAGCGTCGACGGGGGGAGACTTCCGGCCGCGTCTGGACCGCGGTAAGTTCGGACTAAGGTACTTCGAATTCAGCTACGTTATTAACGTAGCTGAATTTGCGTACCTTAGTCCGAAGTCCGGACTAAGTGGGGACCAGCCCTTAGGTGAACAAAACCTAAGCTTTCGGGAACGCTCAGTTTCTTCTCATGTATTTCTGTGGGAATTGTACTGTTCAGATTTTAATTTGTTTTCTTTATTTATGTTTATGTATAACTGTGAAGGTAATCTGTATGGATTATAAATAGCCATGTCATGCTGTAAAAATTAGATTATTGTTTCATTATCATAAGATTTTATAAAGTCATTTAATTAAATTCATTTCTTTAGTTCCTTTTGGGACTTGAATGCGGGGAGGTTGATCCTGTGCAATCATTGCTGAAAATCCTTAGAGACAGAACTCTGGGTCTCCAGCTACTTTCTATGGGAATTGGGTTTTTTTAAGGCACTGGAGAAGGGAAATGAAGTGAACTCTAGCCCAACCAAAGGTTACAGTAGGATCCTGTTGTATCCACCAGGCAAGGTATTAACAAACTTCAACAGAACTTTATTTACAGTGGAAATCTCTTTACCAAGCTGTAGCTGCACACTCTGTAACTCTCACTCAGCCTCCTCAACTCCTCCCCCCTCCTTCCTGTTTCCTGTCCTTTCAGACTCCCAACAGCCAGTGCTCCCAGTTCTAATAATCACATGCAGCATCTAAACACCACATTCCCTCCCCTCTTAAGAAACTTTCCAAATTAAAATAAACATTGTTGTTCTAATCACAGGAACAAATATGAAACAAGACACTATACTGTTGGCAGGAATATTACACAGAAAACACTATAGAGACTATATAACATAGTCTCTAGTCCAGGCAGGTGGTCGTCTGGATCTGACAGGACGTCTCTCAAGCCCCGGTTCCAGTGCAATGTCTTGTTGTGTTGGTTCTATGGTGAAGTCATCCAATGCAGACTGGATGTTGGCATAATCTCCTCTTGGTGCATAGGCAGGTGCAAGGTAAGAAGCATTCCATACCTGCCCATCAGAAAGTCGATAGGTGTAAGGTCCCTTCTTCTCTATGATTTTAAGAGGAGCTGTGAATTTATGGTCCCCTTTGCATAAGATTCCAGGTTTTCGTAGTCTAACAAAGGAACCACACTCAAACTTTGGTTTCTTAGCACCCCGCCGTTTGTCTGTGAAAGCCTTAGACTTTGCTTGGTTCTGTTCAACTGTCTTTCTCACATCATCCTTGTTTGGGGCATCAGGTCGTGCCTTTAACAATCCAGCAATGTTCAGTTTAGTATTCAGCTGTTTCCCATGCAGTAACTCTGTGGGTGATCTTTGCGTTGTGGCATGTCGTGTAGCCCGGTATGCTTGCAAGAAATCAGTAGTGAAGGGTATCCACAATCGCCCTTCCAGTTTAGCTGTTTGCAAACTGTCTTTCAAACTTCTGTTAAACCGTTCGATTTCCCCATTGGCTTGAGGGTAATATAGGGATGACCTCCTGTGTAAAATGTTCCTCTCTGCTAGAAAAGTTTCAAACTCCAGGGAAGTAAATTGACTACCATTGTCTGAAACCAGTTCTTTGGGGTTACCTTCCCTGCTAAAAACTAAAGAGAGAAACTTAATTACTATAGCAGAAGAAATTTGCGATGTAAACGCTACCTCAGGCCATTTGCTGAAATAGTCTATTAAAGTGATGGCATAATGACAGTCAATTGGAGCAGTATCAAAGGGTCCTACAATGTCAATCGCCACTTTTTCCCATGCAGATTCAGGAAGAGGAACAGGCTGTAATGGAGGGGTACATGTCACTGCTGTCTTATCATGCATTTGGCAAGTGACACAGGATTTTGAGTGCTTCAGTTTGAGAGTCTATCCCTGGCCACCAATACTGATCCCGTAGTCGTTGTTTGGTTCTGACAATTCCTTGATGAGTATCATGTGCCAGTTCTATGAGTTTTGACTGTAATCCTTCTGGCACAAGTAGACGGTGTGTACCTCGTAGCAAACAGCCATCGAGCAAAGAAAGTTCATCCCGAACTCTAAAATAAGGCAGCAAAACTGGGTCAAGGTTTTTAGGATTACTGGGCCATTTCTTTGTCAGAAATTCCCGTAATTTTTGTTGAATTGGACACGCTGAACAAGCAGCTTGAAATTGTTCTCTTGTAACTGTAGTAAGAGTGCTTGTAATAAGCGCAACTACTACATCTTCATCCTCTGGTGAACCATCTGGTGAAGGCAAAGGCAGGCGAGAAAGGCAATCAGTTACCACATTTTCGTTTCCAGGCTTATATTCCAGTTCATAATTGAAAGAGAGTAGTCTTGCAGACCATCTAGCAATACGATATCCTGCTCTTACCAGTCCTTTCGTGGTGAGCAACGTCATCAAAGGGCTGTGGTCTGTGAGCAACTTGAATGTGCGGCGCCATAGGTAAGTTCTCAATTTTTCAGTAGCTCAGACACAAGCAAGTGCTTCTTTTTCAACTGTAGAATATTTTCTCTAACCATTACTTAGTGTCCTTGAAGCAAATGCAACAGTCCTCTCTGTGTTGTCCTCATGAAGTTGTGTGAGGACAGCCTCAAGTCCATAATCAGAAGCATCAGAAGTTACAATTGTGGGCAATGCGGGACTGAATAGTGCAAGTACTGGACTATGTACAATCAAGTCTTTCACCCTTTTGAAACTAGCTTGTGCATCCGTTGTCCACACTAAGGTTGAACTTCTCCGTAGTAATTCTCGTAACGGTTCAATGACAGAAGCATAATTGGGAATGAATTTTGCATACCAGGAGGTAAGACCCAAGAAGGAACGTAATGTTTGCAAATCTGTTGGAGGAGGAGCATTTGAAATTGCCAGGATATGATCTGGAGCAGGTTTTAGTCCAGCCTATGAAATTATATGCCCCAGAAAGGAGAGTTCAGTTTGTCTAAATTTGCATTTGGACCCATTGAGCTTGAGGCCTGCTTTGCTGATGCAGTTTAGTACAGACTGCAGGTTATTGTCATGCTTCTCAGTAGTATTTCCAAACACGATAATATCATCCAAATAGCACTGAACTCCATGTTGATTTTTCAGAATCAATTACATCATTTTTTGGAAGGCACTTGGGGCTGATGCGAGACCATATGGAACACGTTTAAAACGAAATAGTCCCTCATGTGTAATAAATGCTGTGAGGAGGTCTCTGCTATCTTCATGCAACATAACCTGGTGGTATGCGCTCTGCAAATCAAGAGTAGAAAACATCTTTGCTCCATGGAGTTCTGCAAATACTTCCTCTATGTGAGGAAGAGGATGGCTGTCAATCACAATAGCTTTATTTGGCTCCCTTAAGTCCACACAAAGGTGAATGTCTCCACCCTTCTGCGTCACTACTATAGGTGAAACCCATTCCAAGGAGTTAATCTCTTCAATAATGTCCTTTTGAACAAGTTTTCTAAGTGCCTCTGAAACAGCTTCCCTGACTGAAAATGGTAAGCGCTGTAATTTCTGTCATACAGGCATCACATTATTCCGCATTTTAACTTTATGCAGAAACCCATAAGCACAGCCGAGTTTCTCCTCAACCTGGAGTTGTGTCCCAGCTGAAACTGGTGTGTGTACCGCAAGAGGGCTTTGCTGGGGAAGATCAATTCGTCCATTAACTACCCTGAGATTTAAAGCAGCTGATAAATCTCCCAAGGATAGGAGTGCCTTTGTGGACAATGTAGAACTCCGCAGTTACACAGCAATCACCAAAAGTAACTGTTGCTGGCAGGCAGCCATGTACTGAAATATGGTTTTTCAAATAGCACACCAAGTGAAGTTTGGGTTCAGTAAGAGGCACATCTTTAAAGTAACGCAAATAGATGGAATCAGGTAGTATAGATACTGCTGAGTCAGTGTCCAACATTAGCTGAATAGAGTGTGATTTGTCTGAGGGTATGGCAGAAACATTTACAGTGCACTTTATCTGTTCTGGAATATGTGCAGTAGTGATTTTGTCTACACTCAGGACAGAAACATCTGGTATTGTAACTGCATGCACCTGTTGATTGAACTGGCTACTGCGATATACTTTAGCAAAATGCCCAATCTTTTTGCAATGATTGCACTGAGCTACTTTTGCTGGACATCCTGTGTAGCTTGCAAGATGTTGTGGGGATCCACAACGAAAGCATGCTTTCACTGTATTTTGCATTTGCTGATTCAGTGGCTTTTCATTAGTTTTCCTTTTGCAATTATTTGTCTGCAGTGATAGTGAACTTTTCTGCAAAGGAGTCACAGCCCGGACTGGGCCTCCTGTACCCTTGCTCATTATTTTGGCTTCAGCTGTAGCTGACTCAATCTGAGTAGCAATGGTTATTGCTTTTTCTAGTGTAAGTTGTGGTTCTAGAAGTAAACGTGCTCTTACACGAAGCACAGTTGTTTTCTCAATGAGCTGGTCTCTAAT
This sequence comes from Trachemys scripta elegans, assembly GCF_013100865.1. Classification (NCBI taxonomy): domain Eukaryota; kingdom Metazoa; phylum Chordata; order Testudines; family Emydidae; genus Trachemys; species Trachemys scripta. The sequence continues at coordinate 318,383,084 of NC_048298.1, read as the reverse complement.
CATCTCATCTGCCATATTCCCAAAGTCACAAGTTACAATCAGACTCCTCAGGGAAGCAATATACTGCATTATAGTCTCCCCTGGTTTCTGCTCATGCTGGCGAAATCTGTAGCGATTAGCTACTACATTCACTTTTGGCACAAAAAAGTTCTTTAATGCAGTGAGTGCAGTCTCATATTTATCATCTGCAAGGGGAAAAGTGTAAAATATACGCTGCCCTTCTGCTCCAAGGTAGTGGATTAGCAGAGCACGCTTTCTTACTTCAGAAATCTCTGTAGCACTGATTGCAAGCAGATAAGTCTCAAACATATGGATCCAGACAGTAAAAGCAATTGGAGGCTTACCTGGGCTTTGCAGAAAGGGTGCAGGTGGGTTCAGAGGCAGAAGATCCATCCTCGTCACCAAAATGTTGTATCAACCAGGCAAGGTAGAATCATAGAATCATAGAATCATAGAATATCAGAGTTGGAAGGGACCTCAAGAGGTCATCTAGTCCAACCCCCTGCTCAAAGCAGGACCAATTCCCAGCTAAATCATCCCAGCCAGGGCTTTGTCAAGCCGGGCCTTAAAAACCTCCAAGGAAGGAGACTCCACCACCTCCCTAGGTAACGCATTCCAGTGTTTCACCACCCTCCTAGTGAAATAGTTTTTCCTGATATCCAACCTGGACCTCCCCCACTGCAACTTGAGACCATTGCTCCTTGTTCTGTCATCTGCCACCACTGAGAACAGCCGAGCTCCATCCTCTTTGGAACCCCCCTTCAGGTAGTTGAAGGCTGCTATCAAATCCCCCCTCATTCTTCTCTTCTGGAGACTAAACAATCCCAGTTCTCTCAGCCTCTCCTCATAAGTCATGTGCTCCAGACCCCTAATCATTTTTGTTGCCCTCCGCTGGACTCTTTCCAATTTTTCCACATCCTTCTTGTAGTGTGGGGCCCAAAACTGGACACAGTATTCCAGATGAGACCTCACCAATGTCGAATAAAGGGGAACGATCACGTTCCTCGATCTGCTGGCAATGCCCCTACTTATACAGCCCAAAATGCCGTTAGCCTTCTTGGCAACAAGAGCACACTGTTGACTCATATCCAGCTTCTCGTCCACTGTGACCCCTAGGTCCTTTTCAGCAGAACTGCTACCTAGCCATTCGGTCCCTAGTCTGTAGCAGTGCATGGGATTCTTCCGTCCTAAGTGCAGAACTCTGCACTTGTCCTTGTTGAACCTCATCAGGTTTTTTTCTGCCCAATCCTCTAATTTGTCTAGGTCCCTCTGTATCCGATCCCTACCCTCTAGTGTATCTACCACGCCTCCTAGTTTAGTGTCATCTGCAAACTTGCTGAGAGTGCAGTCCACACCATCCTCCAGATCATTAATAAAGATATTAAACAAAACCGGCCCCAGGACCGACCCTTGGGGCACTCCACTTGAAACTGGCTGCCAACTAGACATGGAGCCATTGATCACTACCCGTTGAGCCCGACGATCTAGCCAGCTTTCTATCCACCTTACAGTCCATTCATCCAGCCCATACTTCTTTAACTTGGTGGCAAGAATACTGTGGGAGACCGTATCAAAAGCTTTGCTAAAGTCAAGAAATAACACATCCACTGCTTTCCCCTCATCCACAGAGCCAGTTATCTCATCATAGAAGGCAATTAGGTTAGTCAGGCATGACTTCCCCTTCGTGAATCCATGCTGACTGTTCCTGATCACTTTCCTCTCCTCTAAATGTTTCATAATTGATTCCTTGAGGACCTGCTCCATGATTTTTCCAGGGACTGAGGTGAGGCTGACTGGCCTGTAGTTCCCCGGATCTTCCTTCTTCCCTTTTTTAAAGATGGGCACTACATTAGCCTTTTTCCAGTCATCTGGGACCTCCCCCGATCGCCATGAGTTTTCAAAAATAATGGCTAATGGCTCTGCAATCTCACCCGCCAACTCTTTTAGCACCCTCGGATGCAGCGCATCCGGCCCCATGGACTTGTGCACGTCCAGTTTTTCTAAATAGTCCCGAACCACTTCTTTCTCCACAGAGGGTTGGTCACCTTCTCCCCATGCTGTACTGCCCAGTGCAGCAATCTGGGAGCTGACCTTGTGCGTGAAGACAGAGGCAAAAAAATCATTGAGTACATTAGCTTTTTCCACATCCTCTGTCACTAGGTTGCCTCCCTCATTCAGTAAGGGGCCCACACTTTCCTTGATTTTCTTCTTGTTGCTAACATACCTGAAGAAACCCTTCTTGTTACTCTTAACATCTCTTGCTAACTGCAACTCCAAGTGTGATTTGGCCTTCCTGATTTCACTCCTGCACGCCTGAGCAATATTTTTATACTCCTCCCTGGTCATTTGTCCAATCTTCCACTTCTTATAAGCCTCTTTTTTGCATTTAAGATCAGCAAGGATTTCACTGTTTAGCCAAGCTGGTCGCCTGCCATATTTACTATTCTTTCTACACATCGGGATGGTTTGTTCCTGCAACCTCAATAAGGATTCTTTAAAATACAGCCAGCTCTCCTGGACCCCTTTGCCCTTCATGTTATTCTCCCAGGGGATCCTGCCCATCTGTTCCCTGAGGGAGTCAAAGTCTGCTTTTCTGAAGTCCAGGGTCCGTATTCTGCTGCTCTCCTTTCTTCCTTGTGTCAGGATCCTGAACTCGACCATCTCATGGTCACTGCCTCCCAGGTTCCCATCCACTTTTGCTTCCCCTACTAGTTCTTCCCTGTTTGTGAGCAGCAGGTCAAGAAAAGCTTTGCCCCTAGTTGGTTCCTCCAGCACTTGCACCAGGAAATTGTCCCCTACACTTTCCAAAAATTTCCTGGATTGCCTGTGCACCGCTGTATTGTTCTCCCAGCAGATATCAGGGTGATTAAAGTCTCCCATGAGAACCAGGGCCTGTGATCTAGCAATTTCTGCTAGTTGCCAGAAGAAAGCCTCGTCCACCTCATCCCCCTGGTCTGGTGGTCTATAGCAGACTCCAACCACAACATCACCCTTGTTGCTCCCACTTCTCAACTTTATCCAGAGACTCTCAGGTTTTTCTGCAGTATCATACCGGAGCTCTGAGCAGTCATACTCCTCTCTTACATACAACGCAACTCCCCCACCTTTTCTGCCCTGCCTGTCCTTCCTGAACAGTTTATATCCATCCATGACAGTACTCCAGTCATGTGAGTTGTCCCACCAAGTCTCTGTTATTCCAATCACATCATAGTTCCCTGACAGTGCCAGGACTTCCAGTTCTCCCTGCTTGTTTCCCAGGCTTCTTGCATTTGTGTATAGGCACTTAAGATAACTCAATGATCGTCCCTCTTTCTCAGCATGAGACAGGAGTCCTCCCCTCTTGCGCTCTCCTGCTTGTGCTTCCTCCCAGGATCCCATTTCCCCACTTACCTCAGGGCTTTGGTCTCCTTCCCCCGGTGAACCTAGTTTAAAGCCCTCCTCACTAGGTTAGCCAGCCTGCTGGCGAAGATGCTCTTCCCTCTCTTCGTTAGGTGGAGCCCATCTCTGCCTAGCACTCCTTCTTCTTGGAACACCATCCCATGGTCGAAGAATCCAAAGCCTTCTCTCCGACACCACCTGCGTAGCCATTCGTTGACTTCCACGATTCGACAGTCTCTACCCCGGCCTTTTCCTTGCACAGGGAGGATGGACGAGAACACCACTTGCGCCTCAAACTCCTTTATCCTTCTTCCCAGAGCCACGTAGTCTGCAGTGATCCGCTCAAGGTCATTCTTGGCAGTATCATTGGTGCCCACGTGGAGAAGCAGGAAGGGGTAGCGATCCGAGGGCTTGATGAGTCTCGGCAGTCTCTCTGTCACATCGTGTATCCTAGCTCCTGGCAAGCAGCAGACCTCTCGGTTTTCCCGGTCAGGGCGGCAGATAGATGACTCAGTCCCCCTGAGGAGGGAGTCCCCGACCACCACCACCCTCCTCCTCCTCTTGGGAGTGGTGGTCGTGGAACCCCCATCCCTAGGACAGTGCATCTTTTGCCTTCCAATCGGTGGAGTCTCCTTCTGCTCCCTTCCCTCAGATGGGCCATCTAGTCCACTCTCCGCATTAGCACCTGTAGAGAGAACATGGAAACGATTCCTCACCTGTATCTCCATTGCTGGTGCATGGACGCTCCTCTTTCTTCTTCTGGAGGTCACATGCTGCCAAACCTCCTCACAATCCTTCTGTCCCTGCTGCGCCTGCTCTGAATCTTCAGAACATTGTGGCCGTAGAAGCATCTCCTGACGTCTGTCCAGGAAATCTTCATTTTCCCTTATGCAACGCAGAGTCGATACTTGTTTCTCCAGCCCTCGAACCTTCTCCTCCAGTATGGAGACCAGCTTGCACTTTGTACAGACAAAGTCGCTTCTGTCCTGCGGAAGAAAGACAAACATGGCACAACCTGTGCAGGTTACAACAGCTGATCACTCACCTTCCATATCACCGTCCTCTTAGGAGCTTCCTCAACTGTTGCAGGAACTACTCGGAGAAACCTGCAGATGAAAGCCTCAGTGCGCTCTCCCCACACGAACTCCCAGGCAAACTCCCGCTGTTAGCCTCTGCTGTTCGCCGCTCAGCTGGTTCGCTGCTGACTGTATTAACAAACTTCAACAGAACTTTATTTACAGTGGAAATCTCTATACCAAGCTGTAGCTGCACACTCTGTAACTCTCCCAGCCTCCTCAACTCCTCCCCCCTCCTTCCTGTTTCCTGTCCTTTCAGACTCCAAACAGCCAGTGCTCCCAGTTCTAATAATCACATGCACCAGCTAAACACCACAGATCCCCAGTAATGGACCAGGACCCCATTGTCCTAGGTCAGTGCTGGGCAACCTGCGGCCCGCGGGCTGCATGAGGCCCGTCAGGGTAATCCCTGATTGCCGGGAATGGTGAACAGTGGCCACTGGGAGCTGCGGGGGGCTGTGCCTGCGGATGGTCGCGGCCTGCAATCAGATTACTCTGATGGGCCACATGCGGGCCTCAGGTTGCCCACCACTGTCCTAGGTGCTGTACAAACACAGAACAAAAAGACAGTCCCCCAAAGAGCTTACGCTCTGAGTAACCTCCATTACTCCCCTTCTATGTTCCTAGGCCCCATTCCAACAAGGATGGCACATGTCTACTCCCTGTGCATGGTGCATAATGCAGAGGCGTCTGACTCAAAGAGAATGGCATGAAAGGAGATAGTAATTGCTTCTCCCTTCTGCTTCATAAGAGACTGATACTCACTGAAGGGCGCTGAGTGGGGAAGGTCAGCACAGATAATTGTGTGGTTAAAGCATTGCTGGGGCCCAAAGTTACTTGCATCGGTCCTTCACTTGTGGGATTGTGTGTATTTGAAGAGTGATTTTATGAAACAGCACACTCCAGCCAGAATTGCTTTTCTTTAAACAGTTACTCAGAGTGCTTTTCCCCACAGAGTTTCAGAAGGATTTTCACTTGGATTGACTGACACAGTGAAACGGAAGATACAGTTCAAGGATGAAAAGGCCCAGTACTTTGTATAGTTTTCAGTGAAAACATCAATAAACCACATTAGCTGGTGTTTTGAGCTGTCAGAGGCATGGACACTTTGTTTTGTTCATTTATCTGAATTATAGCCCTAACTGGAAAAAAGCAGAACTGAACAACCCCAAACTTGGGGGAAGTTGTGATCCAGATCCCAACTTCACAGGCAGCTGCTTGTCTCTGTGATGGTCCAAACCAAAACCCCAGATAAGAGACCTGACAGGTTGAGGGAGAAGTTAAAACCCAGATTCAATACTAGAACCAACGTTTGCAACTCACAAACTGGATTGCTCTTGTAGAGATGGCCCTGTGTGCTGGGTAACTGACACTGGATGAGGTTGAAGGCATTTTTGTTTTGCTTTTTATAAAAAGCATTGCCGCAATGATCTTGAAGAAAAAAAAGACTTGGGGCCTGATTCTACTTTCATTTATGTTAGAGTAAATCGGGCGTAGTATCGCCACCAAAATAAAACTGGAGTGAGAACTGAATCGGGTCCATACTTTGTAAGATGAAATTCAACCAGATGTGGAGGGCTAGTACAATCTCTTCCAAACCACTTTCACCCAACAAGTAAGGCTGTGAGAGGAAAGAGAGGGCCACGAGTGGAAGAACTGTTAAGAGGCCTCGTGTACTACCCTATTTGGAACCACAGGTACAAACAATGTAGATCCCATGGCTAGGAACTCCTGTGAAGCACGAGTGGAGGGGCTGCTGCTTCTATTCCAACCCATAGGCTGGAGAAGCAGTGGCCATAGAGGGAATGCATTACGACACTGAGGCACTCATTTGCAAGCTCTCTCTCTCTGGTTGAGTGTGTCTATAATATGAGGCCTACCAATTTGGACACTGTTCCTTTAACTGATGTCCTTATAATCTTCAGTACCAAAATGCAAACCTCATGTAACTACAGTTTTAGAAAAGCAGAGGCTACCTTGCTTGATTGGATGGATACACAGAATCAGCCTCAATTTAGCTGCTTCAAACATTTTACTGGCCTGTGCTGGATTTTTCATCAGAGTGGACTACATAGCAGACACTGGAAATACTTCTAATTTGATGGCTTGGATATCGCCCAGGTTTATTGTATAAAGCTAGATGCAAGAGTTCACAGCAAAATCTTTGCTTAATTGGCACAAAATCTCTCCATGCCATTGTTGGGTGGTGTTTTGCTCTTGGGTCAGAAGGAGGGTGCCACTAGAAATAATTGTATACAGTGTGTGTGGGAGTGAGGAGGAGGAGGAGGAAGAGGCATGGTACATCCCTTTTTACATGCCTGCAGCAAACTGCTAGGGTAACACTGATGAGCTGACCTACACGTTCATACTGATTTCAGCCCATAATCGCTTCAAATATATTCATTAATGTAAGGCAGAGTTGGAACTCACCTAGCGAAATAACATAGGGCTTAAAGAGGAACTGAAAGACATGACATCTGCCAAGCCTTAAAGTCACGATTCTGTTTCCCCTGGCTACGCCGTATGTGATAAAGCCTTCTGTGCTGCTGTAGGAGTTAATGATGCCATCCTCTGTAGTGAGTGAAACACAGAACCCTGAACACAGGTTGGGGCAGGTAACTAGAAGGGGAACTGATTTTCAACCTCTTTGATTCACCATCTATTCAATGATTATTTTACAATCTGCACATATTTGGGACCCTAAGAGGTTTGTTCCTTCTTTTCAAAGCATTTCTGTTCCCCTTTAAAGAATCTGAGGGACCAAAAGGGGTAAGATGCACTGGGAAGAGAAACAAGTTCAAAACAGTTTCAAACAACTGGATATAATCTTTTTCTTCCATTCCTCTCCTAGAACCTGATCCAAATCCCTTTTGTCTTTCCATTGACTTCAGTGGGAGCTGGATCAGGCCCCTAAAGACATTGTTTTGGCATGGTCTGTTAACCATCAACAGCAGATGAAGTGATTTCTGTGTTAGTGAAGGGTCTAAATCACTTTGGAGTACTGCAGGAAAGTCACTACTGTGTGTAAAGTCTGGCTTTCAGTATGAAAACCACATGCTGAATAGAATTATTGCTTATGACGGCAGTGACTACCTGCCCCAAGAGGGATTGGGGCTCCATTGTGCAGGGTGTTGTACCAACACATGCAAAGAAAGTATTATTATTCCCACTCTGTATATGGGGAACTGAGGCACAGAGTGAGCATCATCTTTGGCTTTAACCTTTCTCTGGGTCCTCACATCTAGGCAATGTCTAAATTCTTTCTGCGCCACATGTCTAAGATATGGCCTTTCCTATTAAGCCACACAGCTAAAACTCCTGTCCTGGCTGTTGTCATCTCGTATCTCAATTACTGCAACATTCTTCTCTCTAGCCTTCACAAATGCCGTCTTGCCCTACTCGTGTTCGTTCAGAATGCTGCTGCCAAGATCCTTTTCCTAGCCTGTTGCTCTGACCATGTCACCCCTCTCTCTTTGCATCCTTCCACTGCCCCCCTCTTCTCTATCATGTTAAACATAAGCTACTTGTCTTCACTTTCAAAGCCGCTTCACAGTCTATTCCCATCGTACAGTACGGAAAGTTTGACTCCCATCTAATAGGGAGCCAGTCTCCATTGCCCATGTGTGAAATTTTCAAACATGCACCTTCGTGCTTTCTCCCACGCTGCACCTCATGCTTGGGAGGAGCTCCCCTGGAACGTCCGCAAACCTGCTTCACTGTCCTCCTTCAAATCCCTCCTTTGCTGTGATGCCCACACAAAACTTAACAGCTGGTGAGATGTTACCATTGCCTATCATACTGACCATTACTGTCTTTGTTTCCATGAACTGTGCTGTATGCCTGTATCTATCTGTTGCCTCTTGTCTTATATTTAGATTGAAAGCTTTTTGAGGCAGGGACTGTTTTTGTTCGCTGTTTGTACTGCGCCTAGCACAAAGGGCTGTGACTGGAACTCCTAAGCACTATGGTAATACAAATACTCCTAGACTTTAAGAACAGAAGGGACCATTGTGATTATCTAGTCTGACCTCCTGCACATTGCAGGTCACAGAACCTCACTCACCCACTCCTGAAATAGACCCCAGCCTCTGGCTGAGTTACTGAAGTCCTCAAATAATGGTTTAAAGACTTCAAGTTACAGAGAATCCACCACTTACACTAGTTTAAACCTGCAAGTGACCCGTGCCCCATGCTGCAGAGGAAGGCGAAAAACCCCCATGGTCTCTGCCAATCTGACTCGGGGGAAATTTTCTTCCTGGCCCCAAATATGGCTATCAGCTAGACCATGAGCATGTGGGCAAGATCTACCAGGCAGATACTTGGGAAAGAATTTTCTGTAGTAACTCAGTTAACAGAGTGCCAGCAACACTGAGGCACCTCCTTTCCACCTCAATCTGCAATGTAGCAATCCCACCACACCACATCTAACTAGCCGGCAAGTCCAACACTGCATGTCTGTGCCAAATGTGCCGTACCATGGGAGCAATGGGAGTGTATCCTGGGTCACGACTGATCCATCTGGTGATCATGTCACTGGCTAGTTGCTTCATTGCTACTGTTGCCTTCATCAGTGGATATGTACCCACTTTCTTTGAAGTAAGGAACAATTCTGTATCACGCTATAGAAGCCATCAGAATATTACAACAACCGATAAACTCATTCTATGTGATGTCAGTGCCTGAGCAGGAACTGGCAGTGCCACCTGGTTCAACACCATGGTACACAGAAAGAATGCTGTCGTCAGTGTAAATTTGCCAATAACACACACCACTTTACTGCCCCAAATTTCCCAGCAACATTAAGGTGCCAGCATTGGCATTTCAAGGGTTACTCATAGATGTATATTTTTTTGTAGGCATCTCAGCAGGGAAGAATTCTAAGGAAGGATGTGGAAGAGGCAGCCTGAGTTAAGCTACTATTATTTTTCAAGCTAAAAGAACAGGTTCTGGGACTCCTATCACTCCAAAGGAGATCCATGTATCCCTCCTTCTGTCTTGATTATTACTACTTGTTACTGTGTGTCTGAGTGGGCAAGGGAGAGTGGGTGGCCAGTTTTCAGCAGCTGAGTGCATTTTTAATCACATTCTGTGTGGGCTTCAAGGTAAACTGAAGATGGTTAAATATCACGAAATGGACCATGGAAGGTTGCATCCTAGTCTTCTTACAAAGATAAGCAAGAGCTAGTGTGGGATTTTATACACATTGCATGTCATGCTCTGAATCAGGATGGATGGGATTGTGCCCTAGAACTAATCATGTTTTTAGATTATTATTTATTATTATTTGTAACATTGTAGTGCCTAGCAAACCCAGGTATGGACCAGGACTCCATTGTGCTAGGCGCTGTACAAAACAAAAATAGACTCCATTGTGCTAGGCGCTGTACAAAACAAAAATAGATCCATGACATTATTTGATTTATGTCAAATGACAAAAATTCAAATCCCCCCTGTTTTGAAGTATATACACCAGACAGATATAATCTTGATCCTGTCATACTTTTAATGAGCCTATCCAAAGCCCTATGGAGCTGACGGAAAGAATCCCATTGATGCAAGAAGCTTTAGATCAGGCCCCATTATGAGACAACTGGAGAGACCTTATTGTAATTGGAAAAAAGGATTTGCTTGCCTTCCCCACAAAAATTATTTGATTGTATCTCCCACCCTGCCCTCCCTCCTCCAAACGGATGGCAGGCTCCAACTTTAATCAACTATATCTTCCTTTTTTTAACCAGTGATGGATAGGAGACTTGGGCAGCTTAAGTCAATGGTGTTACACTAGAGATGAATTTAGTTAATTGGTGACATTCTCTAGGTACCATACCAAGTTGCAGAAATCCCCATGAGCTATTTCATATATTAGAGTGTGAGACTTTTCTTCTAGTGACATAAGTCTTTATTTTCTAGACATTTATACCCCAATGGCATTCGGACACCAAGACTAAAGTAAATTAGAAACATCATTTATAACAGGGTTGTAACATGCAGGATCCCTAAGCATGGCCCAAAGGGGGAAGAAGAGAAAACAAAACATTGAAATAAAATCTAAAATAGCTGGTACGAAGAGAGAGGTCGTGTGCTCTAGTGGAGGAGGACTGGCCTGGGACTCAAGGAAACTCATGTTCTATTCCTGGCTCTGATACTGACCTGCTGTGTGACCTTAGGCAAGTCTCTGTGCCTCTCCTACATGTGGTCTGTTTTGTCTACTTAAAGTGAAGGCTGTTTGGGATGGAGCTATCTCTTACTATGTGCGTACAGTATCTAATGCAATGGGGCACCAGTCTTGGAGGGGGCCTCTATGCACTACTATAATAAACATAATAATAATAACCAAGCTTCTCAGTGATTGCTATTCCTGTTTATTATTTGTATTGTGATAGGTACTCGAAGCGCTAATCAATGTCTAATCTATCTGTTCAGGTTCTTATACCATCCCCATCACAGGGTTATCCAAGCACCTTTTAGTAAGAGTAGATCTAGGGTGACTTCTCCTCTGGTCGGAGTCTCTACTTTCTTGATCACAGAACTGTCCTCTTCATATGAACATTGAATTGCTTTGGTGCGTGGTTGGCTGTATTTGTTACCAGATAGCTGATGATTCAGAACAGTGCTGTAAAATGTAAGTGGCATCTGTGTCTTGGGGGAAGAACACCTGCCACCTTACTCCAGCGTGTTCTTTTTGCTTCAATTAGTTAAAGTATTATAGTGCATCAGTGGAGTTTTGCCTGATGCCACTAAAACAAAAGAAAAGCACTTTCTGTGATCTAGAATACTAATCTTTTGGTGATACAGGCTGAGGTGCAGAGCTGAATGCCTGATTAGAGACACTGGAGGGGCTTGACGCTTTTCTGTGATGAAACAAGCCTTGTCCAGTACTCCATCACACGAAGTGGGCCATCAGTCCATTCTGCTGTGGCAAATTGTGCAGCGCACACTGCACATCAGTGGACAGAGGAAATTGTTGACCTAGATTACCACGGCAAATCTCAGCTCTTCTGAGAACTGCCATGGGCTATTTAATGACCACATACCACTTTTTTTTTTTAAACATGTCACTTAATAGATTACAGGCCAGATTCAAAAATAGTGCCTAAAGACAGGCTCCTAAATCCCTATTATGGCACCTAAGTGATCTGATTTTTCAGACGTGCTTGAGCACCGAGTAATTTCCATTGACTTCAGTAGCCGCTGCTGGCTGCTCAGCGCTTTTGAAAAATCTCATCACATATTTAGGGACCTACATATGGATTTTGAAGTCTGTGCTGTAGGCCCCCATTTAAAACAAATCTAGGCCTGTGTATACATAGCCACTTGCGTGGCACTCAGCTATCTGCCTTGCAAAGATGAAGGCTGAGTTGGCCCGGCTGGGATTTGATGCTGTAGTTCAATGGAGACTAGGGTCCAAACCCTCAAGTAGTGGAGTTACACCAGCTAAGGATCTGGCCTCAGGTGCTCATCCATACCTGATGCTTAGTCCACTATGCATTATTACTATTTTTGTTTGTTTTGTTGGGGGATTCTGCTGCTGACATTGGTTATGTCCTGTGTGTTCATATAACAGAGTCCTTCCTACATGCATACAGAAGTGAGGCCTTTTTGTGTTAAGCACTGTGCAAACCCTGATTCTCGCAGTTATAAATGGTCCAGAACATATGTTGGGGGATTCTGCTGCTGACATTGGTTATGTCCTGTGTGTTCATATAACAGAGTCCTTCCTACATGCATACAGATAATTTATTCATCCCAAAATGCATGTGTACATTTGTAGGGCAAAGGTAGTGAGGAATGTTCACCGTCATCATAGTGGTGTTCAGTGTCCAAGGAACCCAGATACTTAAACCCAGATACACCACTGGATACTTAAACCATATTCTTCTCATCCTAGGCTCGATTCTCCTCTTGCTTTCTGGCAGATTTATGCCATTAAAACTTCATTGAATGCAGCAGGGTTACTCCGGATTTACACCAGAGTAAGCGGAACCAAAGTCTGGCCGTTTGTGTCTTGTTTGTGTGTTAATGGCTGTGAAATTTTGTTTGAGCCTCCTTGTGAACTTTAATCTCTGAAGATGTACTCATCCCTCCTTCATGCTGCATTTTGTTTAGAAACAAATCCAATGTGCTGATATTCTTTTTAAATGCTGAAAAATGACCTTGCTTGTTTTGATGTGCACAGAACAATGGCATTCACTGTCTGCACTCGTTCTCAACCCAAGGGCTGTGAGTCATCAGGATTATGAAAGACACAGCATTTAGTCACTGGCTGTCAATCACATGTGTGGTGAAAGATGGAGCCTTTCAGGAACGTCTGTCCCGGTAATCGTCGTTGTTTGTTGGGTGCATCTCACTAGAACCCAAGCCTCCAATCAGAAGTGAGGCCTTTTTGTGTTAAGCACTGTGCAAACACACGTTGACACAAGCCTGGCCCTGAAGAGCTTATGATCTGTTTGATAATATCGACTTCTTTTGCAGTTTTCATCCAAGGGTCTTCACAGACATCAGCTAGCTAAGCCTCGCAGCAGTCCTGACAGTGAGGGAAGTGTTAGTGCATTGTATAGAGAAGAAACGTGACTGAAGGGGTTGGGCACTAGCCTAGAACTTGGGAAATCTAGGTTCAAGGCCTTGCTCCACTCCAGACTTCTTGTATGACCTTGGGCAAGTCACTCAGCCGCTCAGTGCCTCAGTTCCTCATTTGTATGTAGCAAACTCCTAGCCCCCATAGCAAGGGGGCTGTGCCCCAAAAGAGGACACACACCTCTTAGGGCCTGTGGGGTCTACCCCAAAGTCCTGCACTGTTAACTTTTCCAACAGCAGGAGGGAAGGGATGGGGGATGCGACCCTCCCACCCCAGTCATCATGGCAACCTTCTCCAATGGGAGGAGGGGAGACATCAGCAGTCCCCAGCAGCCAATCAGAGGGAGGAAAACAACCAGGCAGACTGCAAGCACTCTCTGCCCTGGGCAGTGCCCTGGATGCCTGGGAACTCAGCAGGGAGGCTGTGGATAGCTCAGCTTTCCCAGCACGGGGCAGAGACCAGCTGGGAGTGAAGGGGAGAGAGGTCTCCCTGCCGCTGGCCTGCACAGCACATCCGGGCCCAGCAACTGGCCGGTCTGTGACCTCAGCCTGCAGAAAAGCCTTAGGAGGGGACAATCCACTCCTCCTGCCCCCAGTCTGCCAGCAATTGGAGGAGACAGTCCAGCTCTCTTGACACCGCCTGCACCCTGCTGGCCCTGAAACAGGAAGCAGGAGTTTGTATCCAGAGACCTGACCTGCTTACAACTGAACCCGCAGGGTCCAAGCTTTAAAAACTGTCAGCATCGTCCCAGAAGGGGCGGGTGGCTAGTCCCTCTCCAGTGATCCCTAGGGAGGACTTGCCTGCCCTGCCCAGTCTCCTGACTTCTCAGTGAGAAAAGGAGCCTGTGGGAACACTGTTACCACTAGACAGGTAGTTAGGGTTTAATCTTACACCATTAAGGCACATTGCATCTGCGAAAGGGCTTTCCCCTGCCTGGATCATTGAGACCTGCACTGCCAATTCCCAGTGTAATGAAGTGTGTTTCTAACAGCATCTCCTTACAGGCCTGCAACATGTCTCCACATGCACCTCCTGGGTACCTGAGATGTGGGGAATGAACAGAACTAGGAGGGGAGACACTTTTGTTTAGGAACACTGGGGGAAATTTGTGGTCACATGACCTAGTATGCTTGCAGGCATAGTCTTTAGTAATTAAAATATTAATATATCTAATCATACTCCTACCTGGAGGATAAAAGGGTAATCAGTAGCACCTAGCATGGATTTATTAAGAACAAATCATGCCAAGCCAGCTTGACTTCCTTCTTTGACAGAGTAATTGGTTTGGTGGAATGTGGTGGACATAATATATATGGACTTTAGCTTTAACACAGTCTCACATGACATTCTGATAAGTAATCTGGAGAAATGCAGGCTCGGTAGAACTACCATTAAGTGGCTACTTAATTGGTTAAACAACCACAAACAAAGAATAGCTATTAATGGAATGATATGAATTTGGAAAGAGGTCTCAAGTGGGGTTCCACAGGGCTTTGTTATGGGTCTGGTGTTACTTAATGTTTTTATTGATGATCTGCATGTACGAATAGAGAGCATACTGATCAAATTTGTAGATGACACAAAGCTGGGGGGGGGAGGGTTGCCAATACTTCTGGAGGATAGAGCTAAAATTCAAAGGGATCTTGATAAATTGGAGAACTGGGCTATAGACAACAAAATGAAATTCAACAGAGACAAATGTAAGGTACTACACCGAGGGAAGAAAAACCAAATGCACAAATACAGAATGGGGGATAATTGGCTTGGCAGCAGCACTGGTGAGAAACATCTGGGAGTTATGGTGGATCATAGCCTCAACATGAGTCAACAATGCAATGCTGTTGCAAAAAAAGCAAATGCAATTTGGGGTTATAGTGACAGAGGCATAGCATGGAAGTCACGGGAGGTGATAGTACTGCTCTACGTGGCACTGATTAGGCCTCAGCTGGAGTATGGTATCCAGTTTTGGCCATCAATGTATAAAAAGGAAAACTGGAAAGGATCCAGAGTCGAGCAACAAAAGATAATCAAAAGGATGGAATATAAGCCAAATCAGCAAAGGCTGAAGGAACGGGGTATGTTTAGTTTGGAAAAGAGGAGATGGGGCGGGGGGGGGGGGAGGGGGGAGAAAGACACGGACATGATAGCGGCGTTAAAATACTTGAAAGACGGACAAAAA
>NC_048298.1:317857005-318011725 GCF_013100865.1 Trachemys scripta elegans | reverse complement strand
TTTTTTTCTCTTAATTAATTGGCCTCTCAGAGTTGGTAAGACAACTCCCACCTGTTTATGCTCTCTGTATGTGTGTATATATATCTCCTCATTATATGTTCCATTCTATATGCATCCGAAGAAGTGGGCTGTAGTCCACGAAAGCTTATGCTATAATAAATTTGTTAGTCTCTAAGGTGCCACAAGTACTCCTGTTCTTCTTTTAGTGTATATGATGTTTGGTTTGTCTTTCTATAATAAGTTTGGCTGGCATGAGATATTCTCTGATAACTCGTATCTGATGTCTCCCTTATTGTTTTGTGATTTTAAAAAACTATTACTATTCCCAAGGAGAAATGAATAAAAGTGCTAAAATATATGTCTCCGGTAGTGCTATTGTGCAAATTTAAAAGTTTCAGTGAAACACAGTGGGCTACAAGGTAATAGTAACGAGCATCAGAGAAACGGAGAATTAGATCAGAGAAACAGTTTTATTCCTGATATGTTGCTTTCTATCTCTGTTTGTGTTTTATTTTTAGACTGTGTGGGCCAAAGTCCTACAAATATTTGCATAGGAGTTTAACTTTACTCCCTTGACTTTAGTGGAGCTACTCACCTAAGTACAGTTAAATGTGTGCGCATGTATGTTTGCAGGATCAGGTCAGGGCTTATGTTTTGGATATACCTATTGATGTTAACGGACGGCATAAGTGGGGAGGTCGCTTTTATTAGATTGGATATTAGGAAAACCTTTTTCACTAGGAAGGTGGTGAAGCACTGGAATGGGTTACCTAGGGAGGTGGTGGAATCTCCTTCCTTAAAGGTTTTTAAGGTCAGGCTTGACAAAGCCCTGGCAGGGACGATTTAGTTGGGGATTGGTCCTGCTTTGAGCAGGGGGATGGACTAGATGACCTCCTGAGGTCCCTTCCAACCCTGATATTCTATGATTCTATGATGATAACTAATTTATCATTATTATGGTTTAGTAATTTCCCTTCCAAAATGCCTCTGTGGATTTATTTTCTCCACTCTTTACCATTCTTTATGTTTTAACTTTTCATTTCTCCTTAAGATCCTCTTTTACTAATTGCACCAGATCTTCCATTTTGCCGTCTCCCATCTTGCTCCTCCCTATACATTCCTCTGTAGTCTCATCTGTCTCAGACAAAACAGATCCCAATAATTTAGTAGTCTAATTGTACAAGAACAGAAAACAAACTTTACTTTAAGCTGGAGAGCAGAGATGCCATTATAGAACTCCAAGCTTTAAAGAAAGTGAAAGGTGGAATTCAGGCCCTGCCAATTGCTCCTGACTGACTATTGATCACTTGTTAATTAATTTCAGCCCCCATGTTATTTTGAGCACAGAGTACTTGTTTCCGCTTCTCTTTTTGACAATGTCTGTAACATCCAGCAGATGGCACCTGTCTCTAACTTCTAGCAATGTTTACTTTGCATCCAAAGGCAATTAAAAATATTTCTATTTAATAATAGGTGAATATTTTATTTTTCTCTCACAAGTATATTTTTTACATTATATCTATGGTGGAAAATGCTAAATGAAAAGCAGACAAGAATAAATCTGTACCAAACTGCCCTGCAGTTTGAGCTGTTAGGTTGCTGCTCTCTGTGTTCACAGTGACACCACAGGCTTTCAGAGTGTGATGAGAGCCACAATTTAGAAACAAGTCAGCACAAAGAGAACAAATTAATAGTTTAGGTCAGTTCCCTTTGTGATCGAATCTATTAGTACAGAGACAAGGTGGCTGAATTAATATCTTTTATGGGACCAACTTATAGACATCTTGTGTCTCTCATATCCTGGAACCAACATGCCACAGCAACATTGCAAACAATAATGGAAGGAATCTATTGGTACAATCATTCTAGATTGTTGTATAGCCTATCAGCTAACCAAGTAGATAAAGCAGTCTGTAATCTCACCAAGTGAAATAAAATAAGGAAACAACAACAACAATATAACAATGCCCATGTACTCCCTCTCTAAGAAAGAGGCAGCTACCACCAAAGAGTATGTTATGAATGAATGAATAGAGCAGAGATTTACATGGCTGCTTTATGGATGCAGACCCTCCCTTCATTTTACCCTGGATGAAGACATGAGTGTGATTGAATGACTTCTAACATCTAATGACACCTGTGCTCCAGTGCTTTGTAAACTTCACACATGAATACACTGATCCATTTCCAGATGATCCGGGAGGCCCAGTTCTTTTGTAGCTCACACAAAAGCAACAGGAAGGGGGAGCAAAAGAAACAGGCAGCCTATGGAGCCAAGTCTTGAATAAGTTCTAAACTTCTAAGGGACCTGTGTCTACAGGGGATGGGGATATTAGTACTGGTGTAGCTACACTGATGCCATCAAGAAGGTAGATGTGCTGTAGGGATGTAATACAGGGCTTGCCTCATTTAAAGAAGAGTAACAACTCTTATTTTGGTTGTCCTGTGGTACTGAACTAGGCATCTCTAGAGAAAGGACGTGAGCCTCTGCAGACTGAGTTAAAGGAATAAAGGCCTGACCTAAAGCCCAATGAAGTCACTAGGAGTCTTTTCACTGGATGAGCTTTGGACTCGGCCTTAAGTCTCCCAGCTGAGATCTGTAGCAGACACACATCCTCCAGATATCAGACACACAAGGGGACCCACGGAGCATGCTGAATAGTGAGCTACATGGCCCTGTTTTACATCAGTGTGGTGCATCTACTTGGTGTAGCTGCACCAATAGAAAAAATCTCCAGTAGAGACGCTTGTAACTCAGCAGTTTTATGGAGTCACCACATGTGAATCCTTCATTGCTCTTGAAGAGAAATTTTGGATCCATTTAAGGACTTGGGGCAAATAAAACCCCAAATGAGACTCCCTTAGTAATAACTCTTCAATAAGGAAATCAATTTATAGATGTAAGAGAAAATGGTGCGTCTCCAAAAAAGAGTTAGTATTGCTTCATCTGGGAATTGAAACCAACTAATACCATACCATAGCTAGTCATCTGAAGCTGAAAGCTGATTGGCCTTCTGGTCTACACACATACCAAACAAAGACATGAAGCAGGAGCAGCATAGAAGAACTGAAAATATCTATGAACTCTTACAGAAGAGGTCATATGTATCTGTTCTGCCTTGCACTTATGTGTGAAATAAGATCTTCTTCCTTGAACTAAGAGGAGGGAAAATCCCAAATTGATTCAGCGCATTCAGACTTGTACTCTGCTTAAATAGAAGCTTCACTCCACGTAGGCCTGGCCTATACTTAAATTTTTTGCCGACATAGCTGTATGATTTTGTGCCAACACAGTTATGTTGACAAAAGCCCTAGTGTAGAGGGAATTATATTGGCAAAAAAGTCCTTTTGATGGTCTAGCTTATTTTGCCCAGGGAACTGGTATCAGCTGTTCTGGCAAAAATCCTTTTTGGATGGTGTTAAATGAGTCTACACTAGGAAGATTTGCTGGTATACCTATACAGATAGAACTAAATTGGCAAACCCTTTTAAATGCAGAAAAGGCCTTAGGTGTTGTCTAAAACAAAGTGCATGATCAACATCAGTTGTTCCTTCTAGCCAAACTCTAAGCCACCCTCTGTCCAAACACAAAGTGTATTTAGAGTGTGGTCTGGCTATTGCTGATCCCAGAATTATGTCTAGGTCAACCATGCTAGTTAGTGTGGTTGGAGGGACAGTGTCATGGTTCAACAAGTGATGCAATCAAGTATTCCAATGTTGTCCCATACCGCCCCGCAAACTCCCCTAAAGTGGCCCGTGTGGCTACTCCATTTCCCAGGGATCAATCCAGCTGCTGTTGGAGGATGCATGCCCAGAAGTCAATGCAGCTCAAACAACTGAGTGCAGCACCATGTGGTGGCAGCGCATAACAGCAAACTGGATGAATATATGGGTACGTTCAGTGTGTGGATGCACTGACTCATGTTAGTGTGCATTGAGATGAATAACTTGAGTGAAGCAACACAGATATTCATCTGGAATCTAGACAACGTCTTAGACTGCGTTACCTTAAAATCTCCCCTTGTTCCATTACCATTGGTGCTACCCCAGCAGTGGAAGCATCAGAGTCTGCATTATGCATCAGCATATTTATCACTATTTTGTCTACCTCAGTAGGTCTAATGACACAGTGGTAAAAACAATGGCCACCAGTCTGCAAGGGTGGGAGTTTTTCAGGAAAGGACTAGGTTAGGGTGGTCAAGGTTTTATAATGAAGCTTCATGCCATTTGTCTTTCGCTAGACAAGAAATTTGTGCTGGTTTAACTTACATTGGTTTTAAAGCCAATTTCATTAAACCGAGGCAAACCTTGTGTGGATGCTCTTATTTCGGTTTAGTTGGTTTATTTTGCTTGAGTTTAAGTTGAGTAGGAATCGGTTTAAGCTAACCAGAAATAAACCTTGTTTGAACTGAAATAGGGAAGTCAACACAGGGGTTTGAATTGTTTAACTGAATCACTTTTCAATCAAACCTTTAGTTAAAGCTGTGCAACTTTCTTCTGTCAGTGAATCCCACTGGGTGCATCCCTCCTACAGCTATTAGCTTCTACAAGGCAAGTATGAAGTACTGCATTTCCAGAGAACTATATCCTACCTCTATTCCTTTGTTCAGCCACAGCAGAGGAGGAGGGGGGAGAACAAGAGATGGAGCAACGGCAGCAGCTGTTGTGTACTCTTTATGCACCGAACTCAGAGTTTAGGATATATTGTAGCTGCCATAACAGGCTATTTAGAGATCGGTGTACCTGCATGAGCCTTGCATGACCAATTGTACTAACAACAAGGAACTTATTGTTCACCTGTAGCTCCTCTGGGAACCTTCAACAATTAAGAGGTCACCTGCTAGTTAGTTTTTGTACTGCTATAATTATGTTGGTTTAAAAAGTGATATAGTTACAGTGATATAACCAGCTAGTGTGGACACAGCTATACTGGTATATCTTACTCTCCTACTTGTTGTATAACTACGTTGTCAAGAAGTGGTTTAGCTTTAACTACTATATATTAGTTTCTAAACCAATATAGTTATACCAGTCAAAAACTGTGTAGACAAACCTTTATTGATTATTTTAATCATGTGTCCTCTGATCTCTTAGGGATGTATTTCTTACATGGACATCTATAGTGTATCTCTAAACTGCCTACGTCACCCTGAGAGATTCACAGAGAGATTACCAGATCCTCAACTGGTGTAAACCGGCATAGCTCCACTGACTTCAATGTACGCTGATTTACAACCGCGGTGAATCCAGCCCCCAACCACTTCTTCTTCAAACCCTATGAGCTATGCTTGTCAAATTAAGCAATCAAGTATCAGCAGGTAGCCGTGTTAGTCTGTATCCACAAAAACAACAAGAAGTCCGGTGGCACTTAAAGCGTATGCCCAAATAAATCTGTTAGTCTTTGAGGTGCCACCGAAATTAAGGAATAGACATGATACCAGATGTTGGATGAGACCAATCCCAACTATCCATCACACCTTTATTGAGTATCGGATGCTTGCAGTGAATTCTTCATGCTCAATCCACAGAGTGAAAAACAATTCTCGAAAGAAAAAAAAATCAATTAAATTTGAATACAGAATACGTCTGAGGCAATCCTGATCTCACCATGGACATTCTGCAAGCAGAAAGTGGTGAAATTTGTAGGGCAAATTATTCTCAATGAACTATTTGCTTAGCTCTAACTTTCAACAAAATGTTCTCCTGGAATGAAGATTTATGTTAACGCCAGTGACTAGCTCTAGTAATC
Organism: Trachemys scripta elegans; assembly: GCF_013100865.1. Classification (NCBI taxonomy): domain Eukaryota; kingdom Metazoa; phylum Chordata; order Testudines; family Emydidae; genus Trachemys; species Trachemys scripta. Next base: position 318,005,976 of record NC_048298.1, on the reverse strand, counting down.
TGTTTTTTTTTTTTTTTTTAAATTGCATAGAAGATGATAAAAAGAAATGCACTAGCTATGCCACTTTTTCTGCATAAGGAATAAAAAAGTCTGATGATCTGAAGGCTGATTAGTCCTGGAAAGGTTCTCAAGATTGGTCCATTATTATATTGTACCACCTGTTTGCACAATGCTGTACAGGCTAAAATCTGAGTGCTTTTCAGCCATAGGTTGACCAAAGGCTTTTTCTATAATCTAAAGCCTCTCTCTTGAAAATAATTGATGGATCAATGGGAGAATCAAAGAAATTTGAGATGAAAAAGATATAATTTAGTCCAAAACCCTGTGTTAAACCAATGCTGAGTGCTTTTGAAAACACCACCCCCTATTTGAATGGAACAGTCATTTTCTTTGGCTTTTTAGGAAGCTAACTCCTGCTGTTATTCCATCCAAGAGGAGCGTATGGCTGATCTAGAAGAATTGCAAGTTAAGCACATACCTAGGTTAGAACATTTACTGTGGCTCTTAATATGTTGGCATTTTTAATCATGAGGCTCTTTTGCCTAGTAGACAGAGCAGTAGGCTGAAATTCAGAGAGGTGGGTTCTATTCCTGGCTCTGCCATTGGCTCTTTGGGGCTAGTCATGTAACCATTCTCTGCCTCAGTTTCCCCAACTGTAAAAAGGGGCAAATGTAACATTTGTGAAGCCCTTTGAGATCTACTGATGAAAAGCACTTGAATTTCCAGGACAGCAGTTACATTATTGCCCTTCCAGCCCCAGCCTGAACATCTGCACCGCCATTAAATAGCCCCTTAGCTCAAGCCCCGAAAGCCCGAGTCAGCTGGCATGGGCCAGCCACGGGTATGTAACTTCAGTGTAGACACCCCCTTGGTGCCTCCTGCACCATGAAGGGACAAGGAGTGGGGGGTATTCAGAGAAAAGAGAAACACGGCACACAAATGGCACTTTTCTTTTTTCCTCCACACGCTCCAGCCAGGATCTGCGCACAAAGACTCCCCTTCACTCATAGAAGCAGAGCAGAGCATAGGGGATTTAATTCTTGTAAAACTAAGATCTCCCTTTGCCTACTCACTAACAAAATGTTCAGACTGGTCTCAGATATGCCTTTGTATCAGGCAGGCATCATTATTCCCCTTCCTCTTAAATTGTCCCTTTGTGCTATGGCTAAATCGTGATGCTTTTTCATTGGGAAAATTGCCTCCTGTAAGACACATGGCCATAAATCCACAGAAATTAGCAGACTAAGGGAAACGCTGGCCTGTTTTGTAACATAACTGAAAGCTTAATGTTTATTGTCCTTTCCAGAAATTAAATAATTTGAAACGAAATGAAACTATTTTAAAAATGAATTAAATTTTTTTTAAATGTTTTTTTTTCCCCCAGAAAGTTAACGTCTCCCCAGAACACACCAACCAGGAAGGGATGGGAGTGGGTGTGCTCATGGCAACAAAGAGATGAATGAAAACAGGAAGTAAGAGTGACCATGATGCAACTGTTTGAATACCTTAACCCCTTCATTGCCACATTCAATCACTACTGTGGCTTTATGATTGTCTTGCCACAAAGAATATGAGGATAGATCTGGTGGACAGATTATGGCAACCAAAGGGCCAGATTGTGTCCTCCTTGCTCCTGGGGAGCAGCATTTTTCTCTGTGAGTAGTGCCAGTTATTTTTATGTGATTTCCTTGTGGAGGAAGGTACCAACTCAATGTGAAGGTGGTAGAAATGTGGCTCTAAAATTCTACATCCAGTCTGGCTAGGTACGGTACATTTTTTTTTTACTTTATTTTAGGCACAGACTACTTAGGCCGGGGTTTTCCAAAACCTTCAGTGGAACTAGATGAAATTTTTAAGACAAATCTTTTTTCAGCGAAAAATGGAAGTTTGTGAAACATTTCAATTTCACCTAATTCATGTCGGTTTTGCTGAAGTGTTTTGGTCAAAACCTATCATCCTTCCCCCCCCCCCCCCCAAAAAAAAACCACCATTGGCAAGAAATAAAAAAGTTTCCTTCTGACATTTTCAAAATCAACCATCTAGATTTTCCAGTTCAAAATGAATTAGCACTTTGAAATGTCCTTTAATTAAAAAAAAAAAAAAAACCCAAAATGGTAAAAATCAATATGGAAACATTTCTATTTTCTCAAAAGGAAACATTAAGTTTGAAAAAAAAAATTGACTTTTCAATTTGCTGAAAATTTTGAAAAATTTTGTTCATGGGTTCCCATGAATTGCTACAGACTAGGGACCGAATGGCTAGGCAGCAGTGCTGCAGAAAAGGACCTAGGGGTTACAGTGGACGAGAAGCTGGATGTGAGTCAACAGTGTGCCCTTGTTGCCAAGAAGGCTAACCGCATTTTGGGCTGTATAAGAAGGGGCATTGCCAGCAGATCGAGGGATGTGATCATTCCCCTCTATTCGACATTGGTGAGGCCTCATCTGGAGTCCTGTGTCCAGTTTTAGGCCCCTCACTACAAGAAGGATGTGGAAAAATTGGAAAGAGTCCAGCGGAAGGCAACAAAAATTATTAGGGGGCTGGAGCACATGACTTATGAGGAGAGGCTGAGGGAGCTGGGATTTTTTAGTCTGCAGAAGAGAAGAATGAGGGGGGATTTGATAGCTGCTTTCAACTACCTAAAAGGGGGTTCCAAAGAGGATGGATCTAGACTGTTCTCAGTGGAAGCAGATGACAGAACAAGGAGTAATGGTCTCAAGTTGCAGTGGGGAAGGTTTAGGTTGGATATTAGGAAAAATTATTTCATTCACTAGGAGGGTGGTGAAGCACTGGAATGGGTTACCTAGGGAGGTGGTGGAATCTCCTTCCTTAGAGGTTTTTAAGGTCAGGCTTGACAAAGCCCTGGCTGGGATGATTTAGTTGGGGATTGGTCCTGCTTTGAGCAGGGGGTTGGACTAGATGACCTCCTGAAGTCCCTTCCAACCCTGATATTCTATGATTCTATGATCTGAAACAAATACAGTATTTTTATTTTTTGGAATTGCCAGTGAATGGAAAAATCTGTTATTTGCACATAGGGTTGCCCACTTTCTACTCGCACAAAACGGAACACTCTTGCCCCGCCCCCTGCCGCCCCCTCCTCTGAGGCCCCAACCCTTCTCTGAGGCTCTGGCCCCGCTCATTCCATCCCCCCTCCCTCTGTCGCTCACTCTCCCCACCTCCACTCACTCGCTCATTTTCACTAGGCTGGCTCAGGGGGTTGGAGTGCAGGAGGGGGTGAGGGGTCTGGCTTGGGGTACAGGCTCTGAGGTGGGTCCAGGTATGAGGGGTTTGGTGTGCAGGAGGGGGCTACGGGTTGGGGGTTGGAGCTGAGGGGTTTGGAGTATGGGGGGGGCTCTGGACTAAGGCAGTGGGTTGGGATGCGGAAGGGGGTGAGGGCTCCGGCTGGTGGTGCGGGCTCTGGGATGGGGTCAGGGATGAGGGGTTTGGGATGCTGGAGGGGGCTACAGGCTGGGGGGTGGAGCTGAGGGTTTCAGAGTATGAGAGGAGGCTCCGGGCTGAGGCAGGAGCCTGGGGTATGGGAGGGGGTATGGTCTCTGGGCTGGAGGTGCAGCCTCTGGTATGGGCCGGGGATGAGGGATTTGGAGTGCAGGAGGGGGCTCTGGGCTGGGGCCGAGGGGGTTGGAGGGCAGGAGGGGGATAAGGGCTGGGGCAGGAGATTGGGGCATGGAAGGGGGTCAGGGGTGCAGGCTCCGGGTGGCACTTACCTCAAGAAGCTACCGGAAGCAGCGGTATGTCCCCTCTCCGGCTCCTATGCGGAGGTGAGGCCAGGCGGCTCTGTGCACTGCCCCGTCCACAGGCGCTGTCTCTGCAGCACACATTGGCCGTGCGGAGCCCCCTGGCTGCCAGAGGAGGGGATGTGTAGGAACCAGAGGGGGGACATGCCGCTGCTTCTGGGAACCACGAGGAGCCACGATAGGCAGGAAGCCTGCCTTAGCCCTGCTGTGGCGCTGACCGGATTTTTAACGGCCCAGTCAGTGGTGCTGACCAGAGCCGCCATGGTCCCTTTTTGACTGGTCTTTCCGGTTGAAAACCGGACAGCTGGCAATCCTATTTGCACACCTTGAGCCTTCAGCCTTGGCCTATCCAGGTTCCTATTGAAGTCAATGATAAAATGCTAGCAGCAGAGGTAGGCCAGTGCTGAGGGCTTTGGAAAGTCCCACCTTTAATGTTTACATGACTTGTCCCTATAAAGATGTTGGGCATGAATTATTTTGATGCAAGATGGGATTTAGTGGTTCAAAAAGAGCAGAAGGTGGATAATGCATGGAAGTGGGAGGAAGAGGAAATAGGTTCTGCTCTGTTTGCCACAGATTTCCTGTGTGACCTTAGCCAACCTTAATGTTCTGTGCCTTCGGTTCCTCATCTATAAAAATGGGGTTAGTACTTCCCTACCTCACAGAGGAGCTGCCATGAACATTCTTGAGTAGTCACTATACAAGGACAAAATAGTACGAAATTCTGCCCTTAGATGTCTGCCTAGAGCTCACACTGAAATGAACAAGCACCCAGATGTGTGCATCTGGAGGACAGAATTTAGTTCTGAATGTGGATTAGCACAGCAAGATTTCTTGTCAGGACGCTTTGCCAGTGGAGCTCTTTTAGCAGTATTTAGAACAGACAACACTTACCACAGAGAGCTTGTACTCTGTGCAATCCAGGAGAAATGGCCCTCATAGCAGAAGGGCAATATTTTGCTTCCAGCACTCTTGGATCGGTATAAATCCACGTATCTTTAGGTATTCCACAGTGCTTTACGTTTGTCTACTTACCTGTACCTTTTCTTCCCCCTTGCACCTCTCCCCACCCTAACTGGTGGCTTTCCTTGCACATTTGCATAGAATGGCAGGCTGGGCCAGCCACAAAGGGAAAGGGAGGAGGAGAAGAAGAAGCCAAGAGGAGGAAAAAAGCCTCCTTGTCCTCAGTGCTTAGAGGCTTGAGGTGAGAAATCAGAGCGCTGGTTGTCATTTCATTATAAGGAACTAGCGACTGTGTGTGGGGAGGTGCTGTATAAAAACCTCTATCCAGTATTCATCTTTCTTTCAAAGTAGTCCCAGGGACCTGGGTGCCCAACTCCCATTGAAAATCTATGAGAGTTGGGTACCTGACTCCTTTAGGCGCCTTTAAAAATATGAGGCTCTAGTTCTGTGCTTGCTTGCCATTACTTTAGCTAGTGCTGTGTATTTCTGAAGCCAGTCCTTATCCCCCATGATGCACTCAGTCTTCAGTTGATCGGCTGTATTTTCTGTTCTCAAAGGTTCACAAGCTCAGGTCCCTTGGCTAATTCTGCAGTGCACTAAGGTCAGTATCTCCAGAGGCTATGCGGTGTCAAAAACAGTAACAAAAGGCAATGTATGTCTTCCAAAAATGCCTGCCTTCCACATTCAGAGCGTGCATTTCAGCAAATTACAAGGGCCATTTCTGTTCAGATAAATATGTTTCTTGCAACCAGCTGCACATCCATGTAACAGTAATGCTTCTGTTTCAGTAGGCAAGTCTATTATGTCTATAACTGTCTAGCCACAATCATTCAGAACACAAAAGCAATCACATAATCCCCTTATTCTCTGTGAGATAAGTAAGGTTCCAATAAATGGAGTACTTCTCTTGAGGATTAAATCCCCATTTGAGGGTTTTTATTTTAAATTATCATTCTCTTTAATAAGCCACTGGTAAGGAAGGATTTAGAATCAAAACTGCTCCTTAGAGACTTAAAACTTACGTATGTATGTATGTATGTATGTCTCTCTCTCTATATATATATATAATTACACAATCACTAGATTCAGAAGAACCTTTTGATTTGATTCCACAAACACGCACCTTTCCAAAGAGAAACAAAGTGCCATAGTTTCATGCTAGTGGTTTCAAGTTGCAAACTTTAAGCTTTCACTGACCTTTGTACAGATTACAAAATTTTTTTTGGACTTCCAGCTTGATGGTGATGACAGAAACAGACTCAAACAGCCCCCGCCCCCACAAATAAGGAAAATTATTAGCTATGTTGCTTTTCTGGTTTGACAGTAAAAGAGCAACAGCTTTTTCTGAAGCAACAAGACATTCACAACAATGTAAAACTGTGTCTTCCTAGACATCTCCAGTGCTGAGTTCTGAATCAGATTCACATCTTGCCACTGTTTGTCACTGTCAGGACTTTATTTCTGACACTGAATGGCAAGACCCTGGACCTCCTCTGTCCTGGCAACATGCCTAGGAGAAGGAAAAAATGGCTTCATACAGTTTTTGACCTAAAAAGAAGAACTGTTTTCAGGATAAGCAGCAGCTTGTGGCTTAAAAATGAGAGACCGAAAAAAAAAATTGCCAGGCAAGACAGTGAATCAAGTTTACAAGAAACATATTGGTCATGAATGATTAAGTGAAAAGATATTCCTCCCCTCTACTAGTGCCTCATGATTAATGCAGCATTTAAGGTACACTTAGGAAAGGTCAATATGGATTAAAAAGATCTTACCAGTAGAGCTTTGCCTTAGACTCAGTCTTCCTCAGACTCTACCTATTTCTCAAAGTCCCTTACATACACTCGGCAGTAGGAAGCCCCTGTTTTCCCCCAATATGAAAAAGTGTGAAAAAATGTTATACTGAAAAATACATGGTGCAACTCCAAAGCCCTTTGTGCTACAGAACTCTTGGTACTGTATCTCGCACTAAAATCTAGAGGGCAAAACTGAGGGAGAGCCAGGCAATTCCCTGCATGCAATAGGAGCGTACAGTTGACAAACAGAAGAGTTCTCATACTATGGCAGTGAAGGGCTATACAAGAAGATTTGATTATAGACAGACAGCCTCTGCAGCAATTCTGTTGCTCTACCTTGCACTAAAAACAAGAATACAGAAATGGCGGTGAACTTTTGCACGAGTCATTTTGTTTAGTTATTGATAATGAAATCTTAGCTTATAGATGAGTCAGATCATATACACGAATATACAGTAACTCCTGGGAGATATAAATTCATTTAGTAAAGAGAGTACTCATCTGGCCACATCTTTAGATTGTAAGCTCTATAGGGCAGGGACTGTCATTTATTTTATGTTTGACTAGCACCTGGCACAATGGGGCCCTGACCTGGTTTTCATTTAGCTTCTACTGAAATAAAGACGGTTACTCACCGTTGTAACTGTTGTTCTTCGAGATGTGTTGCTCATATCCATTCCATTAGGTGTGTGCGCGCCGCGTGCACGATCGTCGGAAGATTTTCTACCCTAGCAACACCGGCGGGTCGGCTGTGGAGCCCCCTAGAGTGGCGCCTTCATGGCGCTGAATATATACCCCAGCCGACCCGGCGCCCCCTCAGTTCCTTCTTACCGCCCCTGACGGTCGTTGGAACTGTGGAGCGCGGCATAGCTGATCTCCACTCTCCCTAGCTTCGTTCGTTATTAGCAGTTATAGTTAGTTACAGTTTTAGTGTTAAATAGTTAAAATAGTTCATAGAAGTTGTTTAGTTGTTATACTAGTTTAGGGGATTAAGGGGGTCGTCTCCCCCTTTCTCCCCCGGCCGCGGGTCCGGGCTCATGCCCAAAGCTCCCGGCTTCAAGCAGTGCGCCTCCTGCGCTAAACATATGCCCACGAGCGACCCGCACGACTCCTGTCTGAAGTGCCTGGGAGAGTCCCATCAAACAGATAAGTGCAAGATCTGTAAGGCCTTCAGACCAAGGACCAAGAAGGAGCGGGACTTTCGGCTCCGGCAACTTCTGATGGAGGCGGCACTTAGTCCTGACGCTCCATCTACAAGTCAGGCCCCGGCACCTAGCGCCTCGGTGCGCAGTGCCCCGGCGGCACCGGCCACGACGACCACGCGAGTGGCGTCGGACAAGCCTCCCCGGCACCGGACCTTGTCGGCACCGCAAGCACAGCAAGTGCCTAGGCGCCGTTCATTATCCCCAGGGCATAAAAAAGCCCATAAGACGGGGGCCTCCGTGCCGAAGACGCCGGCTCCCCCAGTGCCGGGGGTAGAGCCGCGTCCGCCGGTGGAGCACCGGAAACAGGTGCCTCCAGCACCGTCGACTCCGGCGCCAAAGCCGTTGAGTCCGGTGCAGATAGCGTCTCCACCGAGACCGGCGGTTATACAGTGCCTCCCGTCGACTCCGGAGACCTTCGAGGCGGCGAGAGACTTAATAGCTCTCACAGAGCCGGCACCGCCCCAACCACCGGCACCGAAGGCACCGTTGACTCGCCCGGTCCAGTCGAGGGGGAAACCTGCCTCGATGCGCCCTCCATCGCAAGGGCTGGAACCTCGGCACCGATCCAGGTCCCGAAGCAGGTCCCCACGCCGCTCGCAGTCCCGGCACCGAATATCGCCTCGGCACCGGTCGTACTCGCGGCCAAGATCTTCTTCGCGGCACCGCTCTACGTCTCGGCACCGCTATGATCGTCGGCACCGATCAACGTCGAGACGTAGTTCTCGGCACCGCTACGGTCGACGCTCAACGTCGAGAGGCCGCTCCCGGCACCGGGCATACTCCAGGTCCTCGTCGAGGTCCAGATCTGACTCCCGGCACCGACGAGGTCATCGGCACCGGTCGCGGTCCCGGCACCGATCGCCGGCACCGCGTAGAGATAGATCATCTCCGGACCGGCACCGTGCGGCACCGCAGCCCACGGGAATCGTCTCGACGCTCTCGGCACCGCCGTGGCCATCGAGATCGGTGTCCCACTCCTCGGAGGACCTCTCGAGATCGGCATATCCCCCTCAAGGGCAAGCCGAGGAACAGGACTTGGGCCATTGGCGGGAGATGACAGAGGACCATTCTCATGGCCCATCTCACTGGTCGTTCTGGACCCCGTGGGCATACCATCAGGAGCAAGGGGCTCCAATACCCTCGACCTCTCGCTCGAGTCACTCCGTCAGAAGGGCCCCGGAGTCCACCATCTCTCGGCCTCCACCAGGGGACATGGAGGCTTCCGTGTCCGCACCGCCTGACGCCCTGGACCCAGGCGCAGGTGATGCTCCGGCCCAGGAACAGGGAGACCAGGACCAGCCTTTGGATCCTGTTCCACCGGAGGCATCTTCCTCTTCTTCGCCGGACGAGGCAGTGGCGGGCACATCGTGCACGGGCCCACCTCCAATAGATCTTCGGGCTCACCAGGATCTTCTGCGCAGGATGGCCCGTAATATGGACCTGCAGGCGGAGGAGGTAGTGGAGGTGCACGACCCGATAGTGAATATCCTCGGAGCGGATGCCCCATCGAGGGTAGCGTTACCCCTGATCCGCACGATACAATCTAATGCGGATACGATATGGCAAACTCCTGCCTCTATCCCACCCACAGCGAGAGGGGTGGAAAGGAAATACTTTGTCCCATCTAAGGACTACGGGTACTTGTATACCCACCCCCAACCGTGTTCACTGGTGGTGGCATCAGTGAACGCACGAGAGCGACACGGCCAGCAGGCTGCAGCACCTAAATCAAAAGAGGCTAAGCGGCTCGATTTGTTTGGCCGTAAGGTTTACTCAGCCGGAGGGCTGCAACTTAGAGCGGCAAACCAACAGGCGCTACTGAGCCGCTACAATTTTAACTCCTGGAACTCTATGGGGAAGTTTAAGGAGTTGATTCCCCAAGAGTCCAGGGAAGAGTTTGGAGCCATGGTAGAGGAAGGTAAGAAGGTGGCTCGAACCTCCTTGCAGGCCTCCTTGGACATAGCAGACTCGGCTGTGCGGACCCTGGCTTCGGGTATCGCTATGCGGAGGATCTCCTGGCTCCAGGTCTCGGGTTTGCCTCCGGAGCTGCAGCAAACCCTGCAGGATCTGCCCTTTGAGGGACATGGATTGTTCTCGGACAAGACGGACTCTCGCCTGCAGAGCCTCAAGGACTCGAGAACAATCATGCGCTCCCTCGGGATGCATGTTGTGGGCCCTCAGCGCAGGCCATTTAGGCCGCAGCCTCAGCGCTTCTACCCCCCCCCCGCCTCGCCAGAGACAAGACTCGGCCCGGAGGCGAGGGCGAGGTGGTAGGAGAAGGTGGACCGGCCCTCAACCCGGCCAGAACCAAGGGCCACCTAGACCACCTTCAGGACCCAGGCAGAACTTTTGAAGGTGCGGTCGAGGACGGCGCCCCAGTCATCCACCAGGATCCAGCCCCCTACTTTCGGGATCGCCTCTCCCACTTCCACCGTGCCTGGTCCCTTATAACTTCGGACCGTTGGGTCCTCTGCACGGTGGAGAGGGGATATGCTATCCAGTTTTCTTCTATCCCCCCCTCCCACCCCCCTTCCCCGTCCCTCTTCAGGGACCCTTCTCACGAGCAACTTCTTATACAGGAGGTCTCTACGCTCCTGGCCTTGGGGGCCATAGAGGAGGTTCCGATAGAGTTAAGGGGCAGGGGATTCTATTCCCGTTACTTCCTGATCCCCAAGTCCAAAGGAGGTCTGTGGCCCATCTTGGACTTGCGCGAACTCAACAAATTCGTAGTAAAGTTGAAGTTCCGCATGGTCTCTTTGGGGGCCATTATCCCTTCCCTCGATCCTGGAGACTGGTTCGCCGCCCTCAACATGAAAGACGCATACTTTCACATCACAATTTACCCACCTCACAGACGCTTCCTGCGATTCGTGGTAAACACGGTGCACTACCAGTTTGCAGTCCTTCCCTTCGGCCTATCCTCGGCCCCAAGAGTGTTCACGAAATGTATGGCTGTCGTGGCAGCGTACCTTCGTCGACAGGGGATACAGGTGTTCCCGTACCTAGACGACTGGCTGGTACGCGGTCGCACCAAGGAGCAAGTTCAAGCTCACGTCCACACAATAGTGCACACATTCAACGAGTTGGGCATCCTACTCAACAAGGACAAATTCACTCTAGAACCTACCCAGAGAATAGAATTCATCGGAGCAGTTCTCGACTCCAAACGTGCACAAGCCATCCTGCCAGACAACCGCTTTGGCACCATCACGAACCTCATTCAAGGGCTACAGGCCTTCTCAACTACCACGGTGAGGTCGTGCCTTACCCTGCTGGGTCACATGGCTTCCTGCACGTACGTAACCAGGCATGCCAGACTTCGGCTTCGCCCACTCCAGACCTGGGTGTCATCAATATACCGTCCACATCGGGACAGCCTGAACATGGTGGTCACGGTCCCGAACTCGGTCCTGGCCTCCTTCACCTGGTGGCTAGATCACAATGTGGTCTGCGAGGGGATGCCATTTCACGCCCCACAACCTTCTCTGCACCTGGTCACGGACGCGTCATCTCTGGGTTGGGGCGCCCATCTCAACGAACACCATACCCAGGGCCTGTGGACTGCACCCCAGCTAGCCCTGCATATCAATGTTCGGGAATTGATGGCGGTGCGCCTGGCGTGCCAGGCATTCCTCAATCTCCTACGTGGCCGTTGTGTGTTAGTTCTCATCGACAACACCACGGCCATGTTTTACATCAACAAGCAAGGAGGAGCACGTTCGTCAATTCTATGCCAAGAGGCCATTCGCCTGTGGGACTTCTGCATCGCCCACTCAATCCATCTCACGGCATCGTTCCTCCCTGGAGTCCAGAACACTCTAGCGGACCGACTCAGCAGGTCCTTCCAGACGCACGAGTGGTCTATCCGTCCGGACATCATACATTCCGTCTTCCAGAAGTGGGGGTTTCCCCAGATAGACCTGTTTGCATCCCAAGACAACAGGAAGTGCCACATGTTCTGCTCCCTACAAGGTCGAGCTCCGGGCTCCCTCTCGGATGCGTTTCTCCTTCCCTGGAAAGACCACCTGTTTTATGCCTTCCCTCCGTTTCCCCTGGTCCACAAGGTACTGCTCAAATTGCGCAGAGACCAGGCACAGGTAATTCTGGTCGCTCCAGCGTGGCCGAGACAACATTGGTACACCACACTGTTGGAACTCTCGGTTCAGACACCGATCCCGCTTCCATTATGTCCGGATCTCATATCTCAGGACCACGGTCGGCTGCGTCACCCCGACCTGCAATCACTCCACCTCACGGCGTGGCTGCTCCATGGTTCACCCAGGCAGAGCGGCAATGCTCGCACTCTGTCCAACAGATCCTGCTGAGCAGTAGGAAGCCCTCAACACGGACCACGTACTTGGCCAAGTGGAAACGGTTCTCCTGTTGGTGCGAACAACGAGCCACGTCCCCGTTGCAGGCACCCATTCCTCTCATATTGGAATATCTCCTCTCCCTAAAACAACAAGGGTTGGCGATATCTTCAATTAGAGTTCACCTGGCCGCTATATCGGCCTTTCACCCAGGGGAACTCGCGTCCTCGGTATTCTCTAACCCGATGGTTGTTAGATTCCTCAAGGGCTTAGACCGGACGTACCCACAACAGCGTCATCCCGTCCCGACGTGGGATCTCAATCTGGTTCTCTCCAAACTCACAGGTCCTCCGTTCGAGCCACTGGCCACCTGTTCACTTCTGTACCTATCCTGGAAGACAGCCTTCCTCGTAGCCATCACCTCAGCAAGGCGCGTTTCTGAACTCAGGGCGCTTACATCCGAGCCCCCTTATACCGTTTTCCATAAGGATAAAGTGCAGCTTCGTCCACATCCTGCCTTTCTCCCTAAGGTGGTTTCTCCATTTCATATCAACCAGGACATATTTCTCCCGGTCTTTTATCCCAAACCACATGCCACTCGCCAGGATCAACGTTTGCATTCCCTGGACGTGCGAAGGGCCCTGGCCTTCTATATTGACCGCACAAAGCACTTTAGAAAGACGACGCAACTCTTCGTTGCAGTGGCCGACCGAATGAAAGGCTCACCGGTCTCCTCACAACGCCTATCCTCCTGGATTACGTCTTGCATCCGGACTTGCTATGACCTGGCAGGTGTCTCAGCACCGCACCTCACCGCTCACTCCACGAGGGCCCAAGCCTCCTCGACTGCTTTCCTGGCACATGTTCCGATACAGGACATTTGTAGAGCGGCAGTTTGGTCATCAGTCCACACGTTTACAGCTCACTATGCACTAGTGCAACAGTCCAGGGACGATGCTGCATTCGGATCAGCGGTTTTGCACACAGCAATGTCTCACTCCGACCCCACCACCTAAGTTGGGCTTGGGAGTCACCTAATGGAATGGATATGAGCAAGCACTCGAAGAAGAAAAGACGGTTACTCACCGTTGTAACTGTTGTTCTTCGAGATGTGTTGCTCATATCCATTCCAAACCCGCCCCCCGTCCCCACTGTCGGAGTAGCCGGCAAGAAGGAACTGAGGGGGCGCCGGGTCGGCTGGGGTATATATTCAGCGCCATGAAGGCGCCACTCTAGGGGGCTCCACAGCCGACCCGCCGGTGTTGCTAGGGTAGAAAATCTTCCGACGATCGTGCACGCGGCGCGCACACACCTAATGGAATGGATATGAGCAAGCACTCGAAGAAGAATAAATGTTATTAAGAAATAAATAATAATAATAATAATACCCTAACAGTTGTGTTTATAGCTCGGATCCTGCAAACACTGACTGCAATGGGACTCCTTGCATGAGCAGCATTAAATGCACACATTAATGTCTGTGGAAGGGTCTTATACTATAAGTTCTTCAAGACAGAAACCCATTTTGTTACATGCATTTCAGTCTTATCAAGTGTCTAATGAAGTTAATGGGAGATGTAGCATAACATCTAGCATATTTTGGGACATGACAAATAACAATAAAAATGCAACCATCTTAAATTATAGTTGCAACTTTTGAGAGCACTTTGGATAAGACTCAGTTTTAAAATAATGAAAGTTTTTAGAAAGGCATTTCAATTTTTAAAAATATTATTCTCTTAGTTTTGGGTCGGACAATGTCCTCGGGTAGAATTAATTATGTGGCTATGGAAGGCAGGCAGGTATTCAGAGACAGTTTTAAACTTCAATGTCCATTAACAGGAAATCCTTTTTAACTGTCATTCTGCTCCTACTCCTTCCGATGCTGACTCTGCAACACATGCTTAAAACACTGCAACACACTATGCTGAGACATTATTGCTGGTCCTTGGTGTTCATCAGTATATTCAGGTCTTGCATCCAAGTGACATTTTTTAAAGGGGAGACATTTCATTTTTATCGTTAAAAAAGGTTTAAATCTCTGAGTCACTGAGATGCCAGAAACATACAACCTCACAAGGCCATGTTCAGATTTACTTTTCATTGCAGAATCACACATCAAAGCTTCCCAGCTGTCAGCAATGCCAACTCCACCTGAGGTTTGAAAGTCAGGCTGTGTTCTTTCTAGCCTATGCATCACCAGCAGTAATAAAGTTTCCACAATCCAAACATAGTTACAAATTCTGTTGATGATGTGAGAGTCAGACTATGATCTAGTCAGTTCTCCCTTAGATCTCACTGCTCTGCACTGCTAATAGGAGGGGAAAAAATTGTAAAGACTTAGTTGTGGCAGTAAAGTAAGTAGATATGACTCTGAGTTAGGGTGACCAGATAGAAAGTGTGAAAAATCGGGACAGGGTTGGGGGGGTAATAAGTGCCTATATAACAAAAAGCCCCATATATCGGGACTGTCCCTATAAAATCAGGACATCTGGTCAGGCTACTTTGACTGCACACTGGGGCCAGATCAGTTGAGTAAGAAAGGGCCTTTTTTACATCTTCACTTTTCTAACTATCACCATACTTTAATATGAACCCGTGGAACTGTGGCCTTTGCGTTAATATTGCAACAGTACTGAGTAGCGTAATTGGGTTATGTTACACTATTTTCTTGCAAAAGCCTTTCTTGTTGGTACATAAATGGAGATTTAGCCAATGCGGTTATTAAGTTAATTTTATTCTCCTTCCCCTTTTATTTCTCCCTGGTTTTCTATTATTTTATTTCTCCCTGCTAGCTCTGCTTCTAGTGAAAGAGCTAATAACTATAACTGCATCCCATGACAATTCCACGATGTGATGACAAAGATCCTTTGCCCAGGGCTGGAATCATATTATATTTCTAGTCATCAACTTCAATATTCCAGTCAACAGTGCACTGAACTGTTACAAACTGCAGAAATCCTCTAATGGGCCAAGTTCATCTCTGGGGTTCCCTTTGTGTGTCTAAAACAAAGGTTTAAACAGAGGTAAATATCCTTTGGTATGTGTTTCCTTCTCAAATATTTCTTTGTTACATGTGTTGATAGTTCAAGCTACGGGCTCTGACTTTTGTTTTTGCTGATGGGTGCTCCTCTCTGCCCCTCTCCTGCCCCCCATGCGAGCGGAGGGCGGAACCTGAGCGGAAAGAGGCCGAGTGGGAGCGGGGCTTCTGGGTGAAGCACAAGCGGAGCGGGGGATGGGGCCATGGTCCGGGCACCATGGCCCACAAAAGATTAATCCGGCCCTGCCAGTGCTGAGCACCCCCTATTTTTTTTTCAGTGGGTGCTTGAGGCCCACAACACCCAGGGAGTCGGCAACTATGGTTCAAACTCTACTTTTAAACGACAGCCACACAGAAGAAAGCCACCAGCTATTAATCCCGTGAGCCGGCTTTTCAAAAGACCTCTACTTCCATTTTACGCACCAATATATATGGACAGATGTTCAGAAGAGCTCTGCATGTTGGGTGCACGTCGGCTGCCGAGCTCTTTTGAAAATGTAGCCACGAGAATCTCAGAGCTGTTGGGCACTGAGCCCTCAAAAACCTGATCCGAGGCTCTTCTGAAAATCCAGAAGAACGTAACCATTCAGGGCCAGATTTTCACACCAGCTCTACACCTGCCAGCTCTCGGTTACGCTCCTGCATGAAGCTGGACAGATTTTTCAAAGTGCCCAGCCAGCAGCTCTTGTTCTCAACAGGAGCTGCTGGATGCTGAATTCATGGCTATGCAGCCACTTTATTTGGGGGCCTTAATGGCACCTGAGCACTTCTGACAATGTGGCCACCATTTGTGATAACCTGACATTTAAAATCATATGCTGTTTGATTCTGATGTACCCGAACACTCCTTTATGTCACTTTGGCAGTTTAAAGTAGGCTTTAAGTAGGGTTAATGTAACTGGTTCATACTTTAAGGGCCCTTTACGCTGCCACTGCAAAGGGGACCTAGTGTAACTGAGAGCTGGTCCCACTGTATATTTGGAATTCATGGTTTCAATTGTTATAAACTCTATGGCACCTTTTCACAGCTCCGGAAGTGTAAAAAGGCCTTGGAGTGAGTTTAACTGTAATTTATTGCACTTACTTTAAGGTCCTTTTACACTGCCAGTACAGCATAAAAGGAGCTTAGTGTATATGAGAATGTGGTCATCTTGATTCATGACTCGAACTTGTGATAATGAGAACTGCTGGTCACATGGGCAAAGTTCTCAGATCAAGACCAAGTGATGCAAGGTAGGCACTTGGACAGTCTCTCTTTTCCTCTGATGAGTGAAAATGCTGTTTCACTGGTGAAAAGCAGAATTTTCCTTCTGTTAGCGTCACAGTCCACTTGGAGTAGTTTTGCTCACGTGTGCTTCTTTCATACAGCTTTGATGTATGTCATTTATGAAGGCTAATAAATCTTTCTTTGATAATGAAAATTAAAAATTTGCATCATGAATTATAAGGTTATAGCACAGAAGAGTGAAAATTTATCATCTGAACATCTGCAGCATTATTTTCCCTGTAGACAACCCTATGCCACTATTTCTTAACTTTTACATTAGCTGAAGCACCGTAACTTTTCCAGAAATACATTATCCCTGGGCTACATTTTGGGTCTGATCCTGCTCCCACTGGATTTTTGCCATCCTCTTCACTGGGAGCAGGACTGGACCTTCTGTGTTCATATTTGTGAACATGAAGGATATAGAACGAGCACAATATGAGAAAGATTAACAAATGACTCATTGCTGAAGAGCCATAAATTCATATATGACATGGGAATAGGGTTTAAGTTCCTGATTTAAAGGTTTCACTTATGACTCTGACTAGCTCACCATAAAGTAGCAGAAAAAGTCAAGTTAAGAATGGTGTTATTTATCTTTTTTCTTTAGTCAAACCTCCCAGGTAGGTAAAACACAGTATGTAACTACCAGACCATCAGGGGGCTCAAAGTTTTACCTGTACTGCAGTTTCATTTTAAAAGTTATTTGCAATAAAAGGGTTCAGATGCTATCTTAGTTAGAGTCATGTAACACCACTGAATGCATGCCCATTTTTTTTTTCTCCCCGAAGACTATGTGGTCAAAAGAAATAGGTAGGAGAGTTATGATTTTATCGCACATGCACATTTTCTCACTCTCCTTTAAACCCCCAAGCAGCTTATCATCTACAGCCCGATTTCCCAAAACTAAACCCATTGCTGCATGTGTATTTTGTTCCTTGTTTATATCTTGTTGGAAGTCTAGAAACAGACTCCGGTGAGGCAGAAATTAAGATTTTAAAAAGCCATTTCCTGTGAGCAAAATTCACATCCCTGGGTTGCAGTTAACAAATCTGTCTGTTTTATAATGCCAGACGATTGCCAGCAGAATGATAGGATTTGGCCAAACAGAAATTCCCATCATTCCTTAAATCTCTTCCACAGAAATTGCTGGTGAACCAGTCTGGGGAGGAAGGAGGGAGAGGAAAGGATGAAATGCAACAATCTACATCAGTCTATTATCCATGGGCAATCAGGGTATATTTGAAAAATACGTTTATTCTCAGCAATTACTATGTGTACCTTTCATCTTGATCACAAAACGTTATTAATGAATTTGTGCCATTTGGCTGTGAGAAATATTGTTTTAGCTCTGCAGAATCATCTCCCTGAGGATTTGTGGAAGCATTACCTCAAACATCAAACATGCATATTTGAATGAACAGTATTAGTCTGTGCTCTGCTAAGCTACAGTTCTAGGCTTTCAAAATGGCAAAGTTAATGAGTTCTCCCCTCTTCCAATCAAATAAAAATAACTAAAAAAAAAAAATTCCTTTTTGCTGGCGGGGGTTTGAAATGAGCTGTATTTAAAAAATTCCCAAACTCACCTATTCTGTATTTAAAAAAAAAAAAGTCATTTTGAATGTGTAGACTAGGATGATGAGTCCCCTCCCTAGAGTCTGTGAAGTCAGCGGAGCTAGGCTGATTTATACCAGGTGAGGATCTGCTCAGATCCCTGCAATACACTTAGTAGCCCATTCAAATCTTCCAAAGGCCACAGGCAAAATTCTGCTCTCTGTGTACCCGTGCACAAAACTGGAGTAATTCCACTTACTTCAGTGGAGTTACTCTGGATTTGCAGAATGGCGTAACAGAGAGCAGAATCTGGCTCCCTTTGAAATGAGTAAATGTTTGAAAAAACTGAGCAGTGGTCAGAAATGTACAGAAATGTTAGGGACAAAGAGACAGGTACAGGAGGCTGTTAGGTACAGGCGGCTGTTCTCTCTATGAACTTTTAAACTGATACCACATGTGCCACAAAGAGCAGAATGGCAGGCTGCTCCTCTGTTCCTACTGACATACACTTACACAGATCCACAGCATTACTGCTCCCTGCTTTGACTTCTCACAGTAACTTCCTCCATTCACTCCGAGCTAGGATGTGGTCCCAGGGGAAAGCTCAGGCATCTCACTTTTGGCAATGGATCTCATTCCCATGGAAGTAAGCACAGCTTTTACACCACCATTTAACAACATGGCAACATTCTCATACATTAGACTCATTTCCTCACTGCCTTGACTTGAGGAGCAAATGCTGGAGAAAAACCAGCCTATGCAAAGTGAAGCAAATTCTTAAACCGTTCATCTCCTCTGAGATGATTTACAAAAAACCCAATTGTGTTTTATCCTGTACTGTTAGTTTAGGGTCGTTATAAATACACGACTTTGTATCATTTTACATTCAGAACTCCCTTGACAATACAAACAGGCTGACCAAGCAGTAAGGATTTCTGAAAAGCAACTTCAATTTGTAAGCTCATGTTTTAGACTGAATCTGCATCCATTTTGCCTCGACTGAAATGGGTGTAATAATGTGTTCAGAATTTTACAACAGCACAGTCATCTGATGGAACAAGGCGGGGCAAAAAAGGAAACTTTTGAGGCTGATCAAAGCTTTTTCTTTGTAGCTGAAACTAAAATAGATCAAAGAAATAAGAGACAGACCTAAGCTGCAAAATTCAGAGATGGACTTTGAAAACTTGCTCCCACCAGCTCCAGGCTGTACTGTGGTCTGAAACCAGATTGGAACACACCAGAGAATTCTATCCAGGACACTTCAGTTGCCCAGCTGTAAACTTCTTCAGCACCTTTCCTCCAAAAGGGAGGTGTGAGACTAGATCCTCAGTGCGCAGTGATGATTTCTTCAGCCATTCTTTGACATATTTCTGCTGAGCTGGCTCTCTGCTCCTCTTAAAAGAAGCCTTGAAAATAGGTCCCACAGCGTGTTCACCTTCACAAGTCACAAAGGGCAAGGATCTTGTCCAAAGTTTGTGGGTCCATGTCCCACAGGTCATCATGGGACAAGGCAGTGGCAAACCCAAACAATACAATGGCATTTCTGGATGAAATCTGATTTTGTCTTCTCCTATGCCAGTCCTATTTTGGCTGTTCTCTTTCTCTGATGCTGCTGCTGCTGACAAAGAAGTGCAGTGAAGCCTAGAGCTGATTTGACTGATCTTGTCAGCAGAAAAGATAGAAATATACTCAGAGAGCGTTCAAACGACAAGACCACTTCCATATCACCCATAACTCATTCCCACTGTGCTGAACTTATGGCTCCCAGCCACTCACACCACTACATTCTGTTCCATATAAGTTCTTATACCACCCTCATCCCTGTAGCATTAGAGCATGTAATAGACAAGCTTTGATACACCGGGAAACACCAATCGAGGTCTCCACAAGTATAGTTTAACGGTAATGAGTTAAGGCTCTTAGGGCGCTAGAAGTGTCTGTCACTGTTACAGCGTATTAACAATTTTTTGTGCTTTCTATACATATGGTATATACAATTAACAAACATATAATTTATTACCCTTTCTCACTGTAGCTGAATGTTTTAAACAGAGGACCTATTCATCACTCTCTAACTAGTCCAAACAAACAGGTCTCCAGTGTTGATTGATGAATATATCGGGTTTCTTTGCTGCCGCTGCTGCTGAATTAATTATTCTGAGTTTACTTTCCACATGGTTTTCTTTTTTTAAACAGCATTTGGAAAACGTAGGGACTGACTCACTACCACTAAAGCCCCTTTACACCGAAGTGCACCTTAATGTGTAATTCTATTTCCACCCTCATTAAAGGCCTTTTCTACTGCCAGAACGGTGGGAAAGGGTCTTAGGTTTAATGAGGATCAGGCTCAGAGTCTTTTGCTTACGGTTCTTCGACAGCAGGGAATAATAAAACAAAAAACGGAAAAGTTAATACCTCCACAGCTATTTTTGCAGGACACTGGCAGCAACCCCTATATTTAGGCTGCTTAACACTTTATGTTATAAAAGACTCTTGCAGCCATTTTCGAGAAGTTCTACCACGTCTACTGTTTGCAGCAAACCTTTGAAATTCAGCAGGGACAGAGCCCTGAAGCCAGAGACAGGCCTTTCACTTCCCCATGAAATTTCATTCAAATTTGGATGGTTGAAAATCATCACTTGCTTTCCGCTGCTTGTGTTCCTCAGGAAAATTCTGGCACCGTGGCAAAATAATAACGGAACGTTAACATTCTGAACAGGTGGGCCAAAGTTGCAACAGCAGCACATGCTGCACTGGGAACACCTGGAACGTGCCAGAGCAGCTGTAGCAATGGGGGAGGAAAAGAAGGGAGCCTTCTCCCCAAATCCGGCACATGACCTTTCCTCTGAGAGCACCACATGGGCAAGAGATCCCCCAGCTCCAGGTGGGGGGAAGGGAGAGAGAGTCAAGCTGGGCTTCCCACAACCACCTCTCCAGATCCAACACATGGTCTCTGCCGCCCTTTCCTCCTTGATGGGTACCACATGGGCTGGAGACCCACTACTTCAGTGGGAGAGCCAGAGCCAGGCTGAGCTCCCACTGACTACCCCCCAGATCCCACACATTGCCTCAGTAGCCCATCCTCTGCCAGAGTAACAGCCTACTCCTGCTACTAGCAAACATTGTTATCTTTGGAGCTCAAGTGGGAGATCTCTGCACTACAGTGGTAAAAGTTCAGGGTTTGAAACTTGCTGCTGATACATGATGGGGTGGTTGATATAGCTGTACATAAAAAATGTGGGCTTTCCTTTTTTAAAATAAACCTAGGAAATTACATACAAAGAACTATGTGAAAAGAATGTTATTTAGGTTCAAAGTCACTGACTTGAAAGGGTGCTTGCTTGGCACCTTGGAAAATCAATTCATCTACTTAGATGCCTTATTGTGGCTTTAAGTACCTAACTTTTGGCCACCCAAGTTTGAAAATGTTGACTTTAACCTCTGTCTCAGTTTCTTTATCTGTAAGTTGGTTACTTAGTTACAGCGTCACAGGCATGGTGGGATGAATTAGTTAATGGATGTAAAATAATTTGAAGATGCTACATATTTATTTATTTATTATTACTACACAGTATTGGAATTCAGATGCCACAACAAAGGAACATCTTCTCTCCCTCAACTATCTCATCTGTGCATTTTTATTTGTACACTTCTAGCATGAGGCTGAAATAATGCAAAAACTGGTCATTTACCATCTGGGAACTGATATTCCATAAGTCCAGCTATAGCATTGTTTTGTCACTATAAATGGCTTGCTGGGACACTAGAAAAAGCTGTTAGAAACACAGACACCTGTACAAGAGCCCACGCACACCCAGAATAATCACTCTGAGAAATGCTGCTCTTTTTCCGAGAGGCCCAGGGATCTTGAAAACTTCATTGTAGTGAGGCTGCAACAGGAAATCAACCACTTGTTCTGCTTTACACACTCTCTTTCTTTCCCTGAGAATAACGTGCTACTTTATTGTTCAGATCCATTGCATCAAATGCAAATTTCAAGCCAGAGTTCTCTAATTAGTAGCCATAGAACTGCTTTTTGTTTGGTTTGGATTTGCATAGTGGCCTCCTCTACTTGAAAAACAACAATGAAGATGAATAAAACAGTCCATTAGCATTGCATCCCTTTGATCACAGCAGTCCAAACATTTTTACACTCCCGGGTATCAAATTTAGAAGTCCTTAAGAAAATATCCTAGGGCCTTTCATTTCTTTTTTTTCTACAAATGATTTTCATTAACTATCAATGTGCAAATGCAATGACTGGAGTATCAGTCTAATGGTTTCTGACTCACTTTGGATTCCTTTGGGGAAAAAGAAAGAAAAAACCCTCCTGAACAGATTATAACAATAGATAAAACTAATGATAAGTAGCACAGCCAGGGTCCTTTGTGTCAGCTGTGCTAACGCATATTACACACACACACACACACACACACATCCCCAATCGTCCCCTTCTAAGGGCCTGTATTCTGCTCAGTACATGCCCACAAACTTCCCATTAGCCTCCATTATCAAGAGGCACACATGAACACACAGCAAGAGGACAAATTAATGTCTCAGCTCATGAGAGCTTGTGTTACTGGCCCGGGGGCGGAGACGGGGGGGAGAGAAGGGGCAGGAACTGGGAAATCTGGAGAAATAAAACAGGCCTGGAAATTTTAAAGTCACAGAATCACCCAGGAACACGCCTAGTTTTCTTGAGCTGAGACTCTTCCCCAGAGCTGGGTAAGCAATTCGGACATGGGTGTCCAAATCCCATGATGTGGCTTTAAAAATCACAGCCTGGACATTTTAAGATTCATTTTTACACCTCTACAAATCCAGGGCCAAATTCCTTAAGTGAATATTTCCAAGCTATTAGTCCATAATAAGTGAATACATCTCAGCAAGGACTAAATGCACTATATATTACTTCGTTTTACAAAATAATTCGCTGCATGCATGTGGCTATTAAAAACAGCTAGGAAAAGCCCAGTCCAAAGCCTGCTGAGAGAACGGAAAGACTCCCATTGATTCCAATGTACTCTGGATCAGGCCCTACTGCTTGTGAAACGTACCGATCTGAACAGCATTTTTAGGATGAAGCCAGAACCCAGCTGTCTTTAGCTCAAGAGTAAATTTCCATGTTTGCTAAGGAGGATTTAGTTTGTGGACTGCAAATAATCCACAAAAGTTATTTACCTACTTTAAAAATAAAATTCAGCCCTGAAAACTCTATCAGAAGGCTACTGAGGGGATATGGAAGGGTCTCCTACATCTGAGCCCAAAGGAGATGACTTCTTTCTCAAGGTGCCGGACCACATGGTGGGCCAACACCACTTAAGAAGTGTTCAGCTACACAGGAATGGAGGGATCAGACCTTGAAGGGGTGAGGGTAGTGGGAAAGATTTTGAGGCGAGAGGAAGGGGCAATGAGTGAAAAATGGGATGGAGGAATTCAATGAGATAATCGAGGGAGGTGAGAGCAAGGAAGAGAGGGCAGAGTGTGGCAGGGAAATCATTCAGCTGCAAGGCTGAGGGTGGCTAACTCCCTCAGGCGCTTTTTGAAAATCCCAGCTGAAGTCAAGAAGGGATAACAAATGTAGTTATGAAATTAAAAAGAATAGATTACTGAAACAGGTGAGCTTGCTAAATGATACACACCACTAATTAAACAGACAATCAGCAGGGCAGGGCAGGTTAATTAACTGGCCAGAGCATCAGCTATGCTAGGAAATGAGACAGGCAGATGGTTTTGGATTGGCTCAGTTTGTGTTTTGGTTTGGTCAGTGTGGCACATAAATGGTTAATGCACACCTAAAACACTACATTAAAGGAACATCATTGGGTCTGTTGCTGTAATAATGTAAGTTATTCATAGTCTGGAGCAGCTCCCTGCCATGGAAATATCTCACAGGTAGCACTGGTCAAAATAGGGATACATGTTTTGCAAAAGTTTCCAGGGGAAAAATAGTTCATTTTTTGCTAGGAATTTTTGAAATTCCAATTATTTTGACCAGCTCCGCCCACAGGAAGGGAGGGGATGAAAAATTCCAGAAGGATGAAGGCCCCTTACGATTATTCCTGGAGGAAGGATTGGTTTATGTCTCCCCATAAAATGCCTTCTCCTCCCACCCCCCAGCCCACAGCATTCTCAAAAGCCAAAGGGAACGAATCCAAACCTATCTGTTCATCTTTTCCCTGGACTAGCTGTGCTTGACACTTTATATACACATAGGAAGAGACAGCTCTTGCCTTGAAGAACTTACAATCTACTAAGCAAGCCAGACAAAGGGTGGGAGAAAGGAAGTATTATTACCCCCCTTTACAAATGGGGAATGGAGGCAGTAATGGCCTCATTCAAAGCCTACTGAAGGCAATGGGAAACTTTCCATCCTAGGAAAAAGACAGCAAAGCCATCCCAGAACTTATGGATCCCACAGGAGGCCAGGATCCTCCATGTGAAGGCCCAGTTCTGAGAAGGGGAAGATCTATATAGCGGGGACTCTCTTGGCAAGTAATTCTGACTAGACTCTCCGGCCTGCTATTACAATTCTGTTCTCCCAGAGGAACGAAACTCTCACCAGCATGAAAAAATGAGAGAGATGTGCTGGTCCCACGTCCACCATATTTGTATTTTTCCATAAAGGGTTAAGTCTATCAGGTTCTGCACTTTCCTTTGTGGTGCCCTGGCGTATTGCACCGTGCCAGATGTGTGCAACACTAAAGAAATAAAAGCGAACGCCCAGCAGATACCCTGGAAGCAGTTAAATTAGCACCCTGCAGGGACAAATTTGCAGCTTCAGGAGCAAGGTTAAAGTTAATGTGTTTTCATTCCTGGAGCATATTTGCAAGTGTATGACAGTAAAGATATAATTCTGAGGGCAAACTGGGAGGGAACAGATGTGTTTGGACTAAGTATGAGGAGCCAGAACCAACTCACACCATCTGCTATGAATTTGAATCTTTACAGTTCTAAACAGTTCTGTTAATTACTATATCTTTGCATGGTTCCAGCAGAGACCAGGAAGACTGCATGAAAGAGGCTGTTTTTTATTATTGCCGTTCTAGCTGAAACCAGAAAACACTGAAATTGTCCCAAGAAAGCCTGTTTTTCACTAGGTTTACAGTTTAGAGAAGTTCAGATGAGTTTAAATAAGCACTGGATAAACTTGGTTGCTCTTCTAACCTCAACGGAAGCATTAACCCTTTAGTCATTCACCCTACACTTATACACAAGCTGGGCCACAATTGGGCTCTAAGAATGGCCATAAAGGGTCAGATCAATGGTCCATCTAGCCCAGTATCCTGTCTTCCAACAGTGACCAGTGCCAGGTGCTTAAGAGGGAATGAACAGAACTGGGCATTAGTGTGAAGAAAGAAGGGGGTGCAAGATTCCACATTACTCCCTTGTGCTGGCTCCTCATACTGCAGGTGGGGGAGGGGGTGGCAGTACAGGAGGGGGTGGAGACTCTATATTTCTCTCCACCCCATGCAGGCAGATGGGAGGGGGTGGGAACTGGGTGGAGCCACAGCTCCATCCCTCATTGGGCATCATAGCTGTACCAGCACATGGGATGGTGTATACTGCACCAGTCAGGGTGGGGAAGGGCGGCAATGCCATGAGGCAGATTGTAACTTGCAGAGGAACAATCTGACTCCCGTTCTGCTCAATAGGAAGCACAGCAACACACTGCTGCTTTCTTGGGGCTCAGGGCAAAGGCACAACTGAGGTCTTAACTGGGACCTCCTATTACATATTCTCATCCAATCGATCTGACAATGTGTGTGTCCTACAGGCTGTAGCCCAGAGGCAGTGTAACCCAATAGATAAGGGACCTGGAGTCACCTTGGCTCTAATTCCTGGTTCTTCCACTGACTCACTAACTGACCTCAATAAATCAGTTAGCCGCTCGCCACCTCACTCTGCCTGCCTGTACAATGGAGATAATGATCCTTACTCACCCAACTATGGAAGGGCTAAATATTGCTAGTATAATGCTTTACAAAGTTAGGCTGGGATTTTCTATGGAAAATAAAGGAGTGAGGCACCCAAATCCGAGTGATTTTCAGTTGGGGCCTAGCTCCAAACTCTACCCTCATAAACAAACAAAAAACAAGCAACACACTGCGTGAGTTTTAAGTAATCCCAGACCACTGCTGGAATAAACATTACACATAAGCCTCCTCAAATATGAAGTCCTCAGGGAGCTAACTGTCTAAGGATATGGCTACACTGTCATTAAAAAGCCATGACTGGCCAGTGCCAGTTGATTCGGTCTCATGTCGCTCGGGCTAAGGAGCTGTTTAATTACAGTGTAGACTCATAGACTTTAAGGTCAGAAGGAACCATTGTGATCATCTAGTCTGACCTCCCGCACACTGCAGGCCACAGAACCTCACCAACCCACTCCTGTAATAGACCCATTACCTCTGTGGGAGGGTCCTAGAGCTCAGGGCTGCAGCCAGAGTCCGAACGTCTACACCACAGTTAAACAGCCCATTAGCCTGGGCCTCTTAGCCCGAGTCAGCTGGCACTGGCCAGCTGCAGGTTTTTAATTGCAGTGTAGACATATCCTAATTGCGGCTTTACACATTTTTCAGCGAATCTGGACACTGAAATGGAGAGTGTAGGACTTGTGACATTCTCTGTCGGGCTTCACACCCGTAAACCACTGAGTGTTGACTGCCAACCAATCGATTCTGACTGCCAGTATACATTCAAATTATTATTCAGATCAGATCATTTAACCCTTGTATGAAGAAATGCAAACAAAATGGAGCTAGCAGCTAGGCTGAGAGGATTTTTGGTAGTCAGCATGTAAAGAAGGGTGCACTATTCTCCTCCTCAAGTAGGGTTCAGCTTCTTTGATTGCAGATCCAGAAGCTACAGAGCCCTTTCCACTTTTAATCTAAATCCAGGTTAATCCCTAGTCTGCAGCCTAAATTCCATCTATGCTGCGTGGCCCCCCCCAGCTGCCTATTAAACCCCATGCAGGGGCTCAGGGCTGCAGCGGGGAGAGATGCATGCCTCTCCTGCAACACGGACCTGCCCTATGGCAGGGGGAGAGGTGCCTCTCCCCCCAGCCCCAACCCAGCCTTGGCACGAACCTGCTGCGGTTGGGGGAGAGGCGCCTCTCCCCCCACCCCAGCCCAGGTGCTGCTGCGGGGAGAGAGAGCTGGGGAGAGTCCTCTCTCCCCCCACCGTAGCCCCCAGGAAGCCTGCACCCCAAATCCCTCATTCCCAGCCCCACTCCAGAGCCCGAGTTCTAACAGTCTGCATGTTACAATAAGTGCTCTTCACTAAAGAAGTGGAGTGTCCATGGATAAGAAGAGTAAAAGCCAGATTCTGCCATTTATACCAGCGTAAATGTAGACCGTTTCCACCAAAACCAAAATGTGTTCCTGTGGATTTACACTGGGGTAACTGAGAGCAGAATCTGTCCCAGAGTCTCTATAGAACCATAGGCTTAGTTGAGCCACTCAAACCCTATTCATATCATTGTAAAACATATACAAATATACATAGATATGCAGAAGTTATATAAACAAGCTCCTGATTCATGCAAATGAAATACCAAGAAGTGCAATTTTGTGACCATCTTCCTCACGGCTTAGCATAAGGGTTCAAGGAGAATTTGGCTGAGATCAAGGCTCACAGATTGGGCCAGGAGAGGTGCGGCTCTCAGCCTCGAGCACTTCTGAACTGTTCAGGGTTCTCTTAGGAGATGGTACAAAGCTCTGCCAGCGTGGCAGAAATGCACATCAGCCCAGCTGGTCAAGGACCTGGTACAGGGAAGAGATCTAGGGCATGACCAGACTTGAGCAAGTGGCATCTGAAGAAGTGAGGTTTTTACCCAAGACAGCTTATGCCCAAATAAATCTGTTAGTCTTTAAGGTGCCACCAGACTCCTTGTTGTTTTTGTAGATACAGACTAACACGGCTACCCCCTGATACTTGACATCCCTAGAAGGGATTATGAAAAAGATGATTTATTATGTAAGTGCTGACAATGCACTTAGCTCTGTATAAAATGACACTGTCCCTGGGTGTAATTTCAGAAGATGCACAGGTAGATTCAGAGTTAAATAAGGACAACTGGTTGCCCATATGAAGGAGTGGGTGAAGCTCTCATGACTCCCACTTAAATTGACCCCAAGATCTGGGAGTCACTTACTAAATACAGGTATCAGGACATAATGGCACATGCCTAGAGCTGTATGAATTGCTGTGGCTTTGTTCCACTGAGGGTTTGGTGAATTTATTCTGGTTTCTGTTCACCTGAGTTCTTTCCCCTCGCATAGTGAATACAAATGAAAAAAAAAAAAAAGAGATTCTAAGCTGAAACCTCTGAGTGTAACGTGCTTTTGGATCAAAACCATAAGAGGAAGGATGGTCCAGGGAGTGGGCTAGGACTTTAGAGACCTGGGTTTAGTTTCTGGCACTACCAGATTTTCTGTGTGACCTTGGGCAAGTCACTTAGCCTCTCTGTGCTTCAGTTCCCCATCTGTAATATAGGAATAATAGTACTAGCCAACTGCACAGAGGTGTTAAAGATTGTGAAGCACTTAGATGTTAGACTGATGGGGGCCATATAAGTACATAAGAACCAGAGGTGGTCAAACAATATTTGTTTGGTGAATCTGGGCACGTATTCTGTTCAATTTTGTTTTAATTATTTGATTAATCATATTCAATAAGCCACACAGCTGATCAAAAGCTTTAAAAAATATGTGCTGAATTTATTCAGCTCTAGTCAAAATGACTGAGTTTTGCAGGGTTTCCGCCCCAAACCCTAAGTCTCACCCCAAGACCATCCTTCAGTAACTGGTCCATCTTCTCTCAAAACTAAGTGAAAACTTGACTTCAAATTTCTCCCAAAACCCAGTCATTCAGGCTTTCCCCAAACCCAGTCCAGGTTCACTAAAAGGGTCACAAACTTCATTGAGCATGGGCTGAACTTGGGCTTATAATGAAACCTGAAAGCAAGAGAGTTTGGAATTTTATTACAAGAGAGTTTTGCTCTGACTGGACACTTACCAGTAGAGCGTGGGAAAGGCGAGTCCCCACAACACAGACAGAGAATAAAACACACGAGCATCAAACCCCCAGTTCAATGCAGCCTCTTTCAGGAAACCAAGACTATTTCATTGCCACGGCTTGTCCCTAGAGGCTAAAAAGCATCTAATTAGCAAATCCCACTGAAAACATCCAGTGTAACACAAAGTGACTGAGACAGGCAGAGAAATTATAAGCCTGGCATTCCATTTAGCAAGCTTTAAAGCCATAAAGTCAGGTCCAAATGCTTTTTGGGGACTTCAAACCAGGAAAAACCCAGAGAACTATCTAAAGCATGTGAATTGATAGCTGACAGCCGCGTAGTGCCATTTGATGGTGGAGTTACAGCTGCTCTCCATGAACTGTACTTATGCTTCCATGCTACAAATCCATCTCTCAGCCACAGTAATGAAGGGCCAGATTCCACACTGCTTTACAGTTTGTACAGTATCTAGTATAATAAAGCATTGATTTCTCATTGAGGAATTAGGCAGCTGAAATAATAAAGTCAATGATTAACCATTAGTAATTAATAATGTACTATTCTTATTTAGGAGTGGAAAGCCTCACAGGCAGGAGGTGAAGCTCATGGAAGGAAGGGAGTGGAGTCTACAAGACATGATCCTCTCCCTTTACAAGAGCTGTAGAGTTAGGATCCTCATTAGCTTTACTGGAGTTACACCAAAAATGAATTTAGTCCCATATTTCCCCAAAAGTCCTTGCAGCCTGTGTACGTCCATGCCATGCCACTCCATATAGCTCAAGACCCTTTCCCCTACTCAGATGAGGATGCCTTGGCAGTTTCATGTGGTGAAACAGTTTTTAGATTACTTCTTCCCTTCCTGCAGGAGTTTTCCACAGGCTTTAGTTAAGAAAATTACACTGTGGTTGATTGGAGGAGGCACATACATCTTTAAACATAATTTGCCAATGATATTTTCATGGTTTTTTTTATTGTGTATTCTCATGTTCTGAATATTCAGTTCCTTTTCACGCATGCGTTCTAATGGGGAAACTGCTCTCCAGACTTGCTGGTCACTGTGTCTTTGATGGACAGCTGGATCTTACAGGCAAGTCAGAGTCAAGATAAGGTCAGTGTTTCTTGCGCCCTTTACTTCCCAATGTTTTTATGTGAGAGGGAAGGGTAATCATTTAAGAAGTTTGATTTTTAAAATATTTTAATAAAAAACAAAAAATCCCTCTCTTCTTATGAAAACATGTCAATGACTTCATAACTAAAGTTGTAATTTACTTTTCATTTCATTAAAAGTCCAATTTGGAGATACCTGAAGCCTCTCACACAACCTTTAAAAAACAGCTTTCTGTCTCAGTTTCTGCATAGGCTGTCTCTGGCTGGATGATCATTTTCTGTGGAACATTTG
Organism: Trachemys scripta elegans; assembly: GCF_013100865.1. Lineage (NCBI taxonomy): Eukaryota > Metazoa > Chordata > Testudines > Emydidae > Trachemys > Trachemys scripta. The sequence goes on along the minus strand of NC_048298.1, from coordinate 317,975,669 downwards.
ATGATAATCAGAAAAAGCTTTTGTTTTTTAGGAGAGCTTGGAAAACCAGATTTTTTTCTTTGTAGAAACATCTTATGTGATTTTTTTTGAATGCCATGTCTCAAACCCGACTTTGAGCAGACACTCCAAACTGTGCTTTATATACATTGTCTGTCTTTCCTGAGGTTTATTACCTTTGAGTGATTTTATGAAAGGTTGTGGGACTGGTTTGGTGGGAACACCTGACAATTCAGAAAAAACAACGAGGAGTCCTTGTGGCACCTTAGAGACTCCTCGTTTTTTTTGCTGATACAGACTAACACAGCTACCACTCTGAAGCCTGACAATTCAGAGAGACTTCAAAAGGGTTTATAAGCTTCTTGAGAGCTCTTGAAGCATTTATCAGGTCCAAAGCAAAAGCTTTCAGAATCGGCAAACTCCACCACCTAAATCCCTAGCGTTCAAGAAGCTGAAAAGCTTAACATCTCCTTAATTGGCCTCTCAGAGTTGGTAAGACAACTCCCACCTGTTTATGCTCTCTGTATGTGTGTATATATATCTCCTCAATATATGTTCCATTCTATATGCATCTGAAGAAGTGGGCTGTAGTCCACGAAAGCTTATGCTCTAATAAATTTGTTAGTCTCTAAGGTGCCACAAGTACTCCTGTTCTTCTTTTAACATCTCCTGTTGCACATCCTGCAGACTTTGTATGTCTGGAGCTCAAATAGCCAGTTGAAGGCGCTTACAAATTCTGCTGGCTCAGCATAAGGAGTCTGTTGGCTTTGGCAGCTAATAAGTGATGTACAAAGAAGTTTAGCAGGTGAACAGCAGGACAATTACAAAAACTGCAGGCCAACTGTAGATCAACAATCTCTCTCTGTAAACATAGCTCCTGCTTCTAAAGAATTTCACCACTGTATAGTGACTGCTACAGAGCTTTGGAGTGATCGCTGTGGGGCTAAAAGAGGATGAGTTATCACTTCAGAGTGTAGATGTTCCAGAGTTCTTGCTACAAAACTCTCACAACCTATGCTTACTTTCCCAAAGCTTTACGCAACAGCACTGCTCTGGGCCAGACTGTCCCATTGTGCTCACAAAGCTGTGGGAGATGATCACGAAATCTCCTTTGCAGAAGCTCCTGCTAAACATTCCTTATAGTGAGAAGTGATGGTGGCCCTGAAAAAGTTCACATGGGGAACCTCCCAAGCCAGCTGATCCTGTGAATGCACAGAGAAGAGATCCCAGATCTGTACAAGGAGGAGACATTTTGCACACAGAGCTCATGCCTCCATATTGCTTGGCTGGCTCCCCGCCCCCTGGCAGTATTGCTCCAGTAGGGGCAGTGCTTCCATTGGCCATGACCCTGAAGCTTGTTCAGCAGCAGCTGGGCAAGGGACACAGTAGGAAGCTAACACTGCTTCAAGCAAGTTACCGTAGTGTTTTAATTTGCATCCAGAATGTTGTCTTGCATATTTTGCAAAAATATTCATGTTTATAAAAGTCCTGCCTGTCTCGCCTACGCTGACAGATTGCTGGAGGAGCACCATCATGGCTGCATAACGAGCCTGTTCAAATCCATCTGACTGCCAGTCTGTTAAGAGAGTGGGGAAACACTCCTGTAAAGACCATTAAAGTACAATGGCTAACTAACAGAGAGATACTGCCAAGGAGCAATAGATCCCCTACAGCACAGAATCATGAGAAGGTTGGGCTGGAAGAGACCTCAAGAGGTCATCTAGTCCAGCCCCCCACACTGAGGCAGGATCAAGTAAAACTAGATCATCCCTGATAGGTGTTTGACTAACCCATTCTTAAAACCTCCAATGGCAGGGGTTCCACAACCTCCTTTGGAAATCTATTCTAGTGCTTAACTATTCTTATAGTTAAAAAGTTTTTTTTTCCAATATGTAACATATTTCTTGCTGCAGATTAACCCAATTACTTCCAGTCCTACCTTCAATGGACATGGAGAACAATTGATCATTCACTTCTATATAACAGCCCATAACAGTCTTCAAATATGTTACCAGCCTCTCTCCCCCCCACCCCAGGTTTTTTTCCTGGGGACTAATTCAGGTTTTCTAAACCTTCTAACATTTTTGTTGCTCTCCGCTGGACTCTCTCCAAATTTGTCCACCTCTTTCCTACAGTGTCGTGCCAAAACATGGACACAGTACTCCAGGTGAGGCCTCCAGTGCTGAGTAGAGCAGGACAGTTATACCCATGTCTTACACAGGACAATCCTGTTAATATATCCCAGAATATTAGCTGTTTTTGCAACTGCATCACATTCTTGGCTCATATTAAAATTATGATCCATTTTAGCCCCCAGATATTTTTCAGCAGTACTACCATGTAGCCAGTTATTCCCCGTTTTGTAGTTGTGCATTTCTAATTTGATTTATGCATTTGATTTTTCCTTTCTAAGTGTACTACTTTGCATTTGTCTTTATTGAATTTAATCTTGTGGAATCAGAGCAATTCTCCAATTTGTCCAGGTTGTTTTGAATTCTAATCTTGTCCTCCAATATGCTTGCAATGCCTCCCAGTTTGGTGTCATCCACAAATTTTATAAGCATGCTCTCCACTTCATTATGCAAGTCATTAATGAAAATGTTGAAAAGTACTAGACGCTGGACAGACCCCTGTGGCACTCCACTTAAATAAGTCCTTCCAATTTGACAGCAAACCATTGATACTCTGAATATGGTATTGCAACCGGTTGTGCACCCCTTTGTCGGAATTTCACCTAGACCATATTTCCATAGTTTGCTTATGAGAATGTCATGTGGGACTGTCAAAAGACTTACTAAAATCAAGATATATTATGTCTTCTGCTTCCCCCCATCCACTATGCCAGTAACTCTGTCAAAGAAGGAAGCTAAGTTGGTTTGGCATAATTTGTTCTTGACAAATCAATCCATGGTAGCTATTGCTTATTATCGTATTACACTATTAACATAACATATTCGAAGCTGATTCCCACAGCTGCTCCCTTGCCAGCTTCTTCAAACCAAAAATAAAAAGAAATCCTTTCTGCCTGAAATTTCTCATTTGCTGTCTCCTACAAGGAGATGAGATTTTAGGGCAGTTTATGATTTATTGACCAAATTGTTTGGGAAGCTAAAAATGAGTTTTCAGTTGTACAAGTCTTCTAATTTATTTATTTAGATTTCTACTTTTTGTACCACAGATTCCATCTCAAAACAGGTTGGCCTATAAATTACAGTTTTGTTGGACCCATTTATACTGGTGCTTTCAATTACTATTTGGAAAGTTTGGTTTTTCCATTTTCAGTCATTAGTTATAGGATTTTCCCCCCAGCTCTGAGAAATTCACAGGTTACCTAGCAGACTTTATACATTTGGAATATTGCTAACCCCAAGAATTCAATCATAAATCAGGCCCCCAAAAATCATGACATTGGCTTAAAATCATGAGATTAAAAAACCTCCAATAACATTCTTTTAAAATTTGCTTTCTGATTTCTGAGCCTTTAGGTTACATTTGGGTCACATTTTCAAGCTTTACTGTACAACCATGAAAGACAGAAATGTACTTTTTTAAAACAAAAGCTGAGATTCTCCTCTAATCACATGACTCCAGGAGCTGGAGCTTTAGGAAAAGCAGCAGCTATCGCTAGATTCATGATAAAAAAATCGCAAGAGTTTGCAACACTGCATTTGTCTGTAGGTAATTGTATAGTGCTCCTCACTAAGCATCTAAGCTCCTCATGTGCCTCAGTGAATTTTATTCTCACACCACCCTGTGAGGCAAGTATTTGTATTTCCATTTCCCAGATGAAGAAGTGAAGAACAGAGACACTGATTCTCCGGTGTCTTCTAACTTGTACACCCATTTATGCAATGGTAGCCACTTTGCACAAGTATAAATGACTATACAAGGGGCACTGGAGAATTAAGCCTTGTGAGATTAAGGCCAAAATTATCAAAAAGAAGCCTGCAATTCTGAGTGTCTCAATTTTTAGTGCCCACCCTGAGTTATCTACTTCCTGCTATTTTCTTGTCCTTGCTCATTTCTATCACATATAGTTATTTTATAAACCTACTGAGCCTAGGTGAAAGATTTTTTTTAACTGATGCCCACCATTCAGTCTATACATACGCACAGTTATGGGCCTTTACATGCTTAGAATTTATTTTTCCATTCTTCTATAAACACATTTTCCAATGGTGCTTAAAATGGTGCTAGGCAAACCCAGAAATAATACTTGAGCGGTTTTAGCTTTTCCTTTACAAACAGATAAAACAATTCCCAGACAAAAGTTTTTGTCAAGTTAGAGTCAATAGATGTCTACGAATATTGTTATTTCCCAACCTCTGTCCTCCCAGAAAAAACAATGACATAGAGTTAACATTGCAAAGATATTGCCTTAGAAAAGGCACAAAAAAATGTTGTGGTTCAAAGTACCCTACATGTTATAAGTACGAAAGCTGAACATTCCATCACCAGCTCTTGTGCAACGGATCTCCATTACATGGGAGTGGCCTTTGCATTTCATTACAAATTTCTTTAGCCCAATCTCACTGGGAACCACGACAGAATGGAAGAGCCTGTCTATTGCACAGAAAAGGACTGTTTAACTACTGTTCAGGAGGAACACATCTTACCTGTCTGTGCTGTTGAGAGACGGGATACTGCAGTCCTGAGATTTGTTGGCTTTGCTGCATTTTCTGAAGGATCATCTTCTGCTGCAATGCTAAGGATACGTTTGGTGGCCTTTGAAGAGGCTGGTTTTGGAGAGGTTGAGTAGGTTGCTGCTGTTGCTGTTGCACTGCACCAGGGCTCTGCAGCTGCTGAGGATAGTGCAGAATAGAAGGCTTGCTTTGGGATCCCAAAACTGAAGGCATCTGCTGGTTAGTTTGCTCTGAGTTAAAATGACACAAAGGCTTTGTGTTGCCATGATGCTGCTCTAGTGGTGACTGAGTGTTGTTTATAAAGTTTCTATTGAGATCCTGAGGCTTTGGTTGCATTATGATGTCAATGGGGCTGCTCTGGGTTGTGGCGTTTGGTTTATAGATGTAGTTATTCATTGCTTTGGACTGATTCCCATTGACAGGTACCCCAGGCATGGCTGAACTTTGGGGGCTGAACTGCTGCTGACGAAAGGAAGGGCTGGGAATTTTCTCTTGTACGAATTGTCCTGGGGAAGGGCCTGATGGGGACAAGGTGGGCCAGCTGGATGGCTGGTTTTGCTGCTGCTGAATCAAGGCATGCTGTTGTCGGTTGGCTGCTATTTGTTTTAGCTGCTGGGCGTGAGATACTTCTTGCCAGTTAGTCAATGGTCGATTTGAGACAGAAGAGACCTGCGACGACTGTGCTTGATTCTGAGGCACCGAAGGGATTGGTGAAGAGGTGGACATGGCAGCGCTGGATATAGTGAAGGCTGGTCCTGTAGAAGAAGGCCTCATTTGAGGGGAGCCCACAGGTGCCTGATTCAAGCCTGGCGAATATTCACTTTTTATCACTATTTTCTCCATCTGCAGAGAAGATCTAGCAGCGCCTCTCTGGTTTTGCTGCCCAAGATCAATGTTAAACGGCTCATCTTGTTTTATGGTGGCGTTTATCATATTTTCTAGTTCAAGATCACTCATTGGTGGCACCGATATGTTAGTCAGTTCATTAAACAACTCCTGAAGCTCTGGGTCCATCATCTGTTCCCCTGTATCTTCCCCATATCTGTTAGGGAAAATGTTTTCATGGGACATCTGATCATCCAGGTGTTTGCTGCAAGATATGGTTTCTCCTGGTTCTTTCTTGACCTCTTTCAAAGGCATATTAAATATATGCCCACTAGAGTGGGTATTGTTTGTTAGGTTGCTGGTCTTTCTTTGTGATCCTTGCCCCACAGACAAGGTTCCTGACATTGACTGGCTTTGGCAATTGTTAACATGTCCGCCTTGTCCCATAGAAAGGTTATCACCCACTCGTATCCTCTTAATATCAAGGAAAGAGTTATCTGAAATACCATTGGGTCTTTTGTTGTTAACAGGTGATAGATTTACCACCAACTTCCTCTTCAAGGAGCCCTGGAGCTGAAAGAAGTGGGGAGAAAATAAATAATTAATTGACATTCAAGACCCAGTCCAGAATCAACTCAAAAGCAGGTTGATGCTAATTTGATGCTCATAACATGAGATCTTGAAAAATTAATTAAACAAATTTTGTGTAATACAGTAGGATACTCTGGAAATTAGCAGAAAATTATGATACTAAAATTAATGGAATTGGAATAGATTTAATAAATGTTAAGACTAGCAGGGCTCCTTACGATAATCTAATCTGACCTCCTGTGTCACACTGGGCATAGAATTTCACCCAGTGATTCCAGCACCTACTCCATAAGATTATTCTGACCGGCTGGTGTAGAATCTATGGACTATCTGAGAGATGTTTTCAAAGGTAAAATGAATAATTAGCCATCCAGCTCCCACTGATTTTTGGCATACCCAGATTTATACCAGCTGAGGAGCTGTCCACATATAGTCAAATATCTCTGAAATAACACTACTAGGAAATTTTACCTTGTTCACATACTGAATTTAAGGCAGTGGAGTTATGCCAATTTCAGCTAAAGATCTGGCCCATGAGATACCTTCTACTACTGTACTATTTTTTCCAACTATGTATGTTAATTTATTAGGGCAGAATTAGGCCCTAGACATTTATGTTGTGAAATGTCTGCTATAAAATTAAATACAGGCTATGCAACATGCCCCAGCTAACACTGATCTGAGACCCATAACTGTTTCATTTCCTTGCTTTTGAACATTTACGTATATAGATAGTTTTATACACTCACAAAGTGTGGGCCTGATATTGAAAAATATGCACATACAGTTGCACACCTAATGTATGCTCAACTACCACAACTGGGCATGCTTTATCATGTATTTGTGTGTGCAAATTCTCATCTTGCACATATACAAATCAGGTGAATAATTCTGCACACCTTTCCAGTATAGCAAAGCTACTAGGCAACTGCATGTTTGAAATTCAGGACAATGTACGCATCCTACAGTACCTATAAGTAGAATTTCAGAAACACTTTATAACTGACTGTATGCATTCACATTAATGTTAACGCTCTTGTTGTGTCTTTTTGCTTTTTACACAACCAATGTACTATGAAGGAACCTCCCCAGCACAGTAGGCTCCAAACAACTGTAATTGATTAAATATACACAATATCCGAGCCTAGCTACATATGCTCTGGCTAGCTTCTGCAGCCCAGAACATAGTCATTGTTACTAGAACACTTACAAATTAAAGAAGTACTATACTGGTGGGGGGAGGTTGCTTTCATTTTTGTCCTTTACCATAGGTACATTGACCCAGGTGATTTATGATAATATGTCATTTGATGAATGACCTGGTTTCTACTTAGGTCTACGAAACCAGGGCCCATGTCAAGGTATGACGTCTTGTGAATATCTGGGGCAGAAACAAAAAATTGGCAATCCCAGGTCTCCGGTAACATACGCCAAGTTTTTTTTGCGAACTATGGTGATTTATGATACCATAAAAATCACATTTATATTATACCCTTTCACATATAGATGGCCTTGAGTTTGTAGAACAGTATTCTGGCCTGTGACCCCTGAATTTAAGGACTTGTCTGGAGTTGTTCCTGATTAGCTGTTCCTTATCAACTCTGAATGGATACTCTTATTCTGAAATATGTGTCCACCCATGGAATTAATCAGGAACAACTTCATGTGTAGACAAGCCCTTAGATACAGTTGGTGCTTAGCCTTTTGTACCATTCAGGTCTCTGAGTAATCCCCTTGAAACAGCACGGGGAAGATATAAAAGTCTGTCAACCCCCCTCCTAGCATAAAAGAACAAACATCATGTTCCAAAGATAGTGGGATGAACTGCCATTTGCAAATCTACAATGTAGTTTTGTTCTTTCATTTTATAGCTGAAGACATGCTGTTCTATTTTCACCCACATAACTGGGTGCATTCAGTATACTGAGTTTGTATTTTCTCTTTCATGTCACAGTGAGTGAGATTTTTGGGTGGTCATTCACACTACAGAGTGCAGTGACTGTAATCTGGGTAGCATGTTTCTTCGTAACACATGAGTCACTGTACTTTCCTTTGCATAAAACCAGAAAACTACATTTCCTTTCACCATCATCTTTGCTATCATTTTGCTCATTAGAAATAATTCTCAAGTCCCCAAAGTCTTCTTTATGGGGAATGGGGAAGTCCCTAGTCAAAGTACATGTTTTGCTCTCCTACGTTTTGCTGACAGAAGGACTAAATAGATGATGAATAATGTATTCTCTGCATATAAGTGGGTTACCTGGAACTTACGCCTTTCTTGATGAACTTTGCATTTGCCCTGACATTTTGAAACATGACTAGCTGTTTAAAATGTCCACATACTCTCAAAACCCTTGGACAATGGGCCTTGATGTGATTAACAATGTTGTTGCTGAACAGCACTATGTGTATCAGATACTTAAAATAATATTTGAATTAACTAATAGACAGATGTAAACAATGCCACATGAGACAACTTCAACAATGGAACTCTATGGACAACTATATACAAGAAACCAATGGATCACCACACCTACCTTCATAGATCCAGTAACAACCCCAAACACACCAAGAAACCTGTTATCTACAGCCAGGCACTCAGATACCACAGAATATGCTCCAACGAGAAAATCCGGAATATACACCTTAATACATTCAAAACTGCCTTTGCCAAACAAGGACACTCTAGAGAAGTAGATTGCATCATTGAATGGGCCACTTCGAGACTGCAGAATACAGAAATAAAACCTCCTCTGATTGCGCACCCTTAGTTGTCACCTATCACCCCAAGTTGGAACCGATATGGGGTATCATCAAACAACTACAGCCTGTACTCAATGGGGACCCCATCTTGAAAGAAGTCTTTCCTGAACCCCCTCTTCTGGCCTTCAAACAACTCCCCAGCCTCTCCAAACTTAGCATGAGAAGCAAACTACCCACAAACCAGGACACACCAACTCAAAGTGGCACCAGACACCGCCAGATCAACAGATACAAAACATGCAGACATCTCTCCACTGCTACAATGATCAGCACCCCCCACAACACACCTTTCAAGGTCCACAGGACCTAAACATGCATACACAACATGTGGTTTACCTCATCCAGTGCACTACAATAATTATGTGGGTGAAACCAGACAGACAATCACTATGCTCTCAAATGAACTCACACAGGAAAATGATAAAAGACAAAAACACCCTAGCACCTGTCGGAGAACAATTTTCACAAAGTGATCACTCTATATGTGACCACTAAGTCCTCATCCTCAAAGGAAACTACTACACCTTCAAAAGACAAGCCTGGGAGCTTAAATTCATAACTTTGCTAGACACTAAAAACCTTGGATTGAACAGACACTGGATTTATGGCACCGGACTCCTTGTTGTTTTTGTGGCTACAGACTAACATGGCTACCCCCTGACACGTGACTGGATTTATGGTTTATCACAACAATCTATAATCCACTAAAGCCCCCCCCCCAGCTGCTTTTCCCCACCACCTCCCTTCCTTTTCCCCCACTTCACCTTGAATGGGCCCTTGAAATGTGTGTTAACTACTTATGCTAAACAATCTGTTCCACCTTGTATTTTGCTGTGACACTCTGAAATTGTGAAATGTAAAACCGAGTATGTTTCTCAGACCTCAAATAAAGCTCTGTGTAGCTCGAAATCTTCTCTCTCTCACCAACAGAAGTTGGTCCAATAAAAGCTGTTACCTCATCCACCTTGTCTCTCTAACATCCTGGGACCAACATGGCTATTACAACACTGCATACATGAGACTCCTGCCATAGAAAGAGATGAAGTAACAGGGACACACACAAATCAGTGGTAACACCAGTAATAATATCACCTATCTTTTATATATCACCTATCTTTTATATAGCACTTATCACTCATGGATCACAAAGCGCTTTACAAAGGAGGTCAGTATCATTATCCCCATTTTACAGATGGGGAAACTGAGGCACAGAAAAGGGACATGATTTGCCCAAGGTCACTGGCAGAGCTGTGATTAGAACCCAGGTGTCCTGACATCCAAGCCAATGACCTGGCCATTAGACCACATTCCTTCTTCTGTAAGCTAATTATGTAATGATACTATAATGTATACTAGGTATAACAATATGAATGTATTGTTCTCTGATACAGCTCGTGTTTCCTCATCTGCATCCTGCTAAAATGCTTGCAAGAAGGGCCCATTCCGTTTTATTTTTTTTTTAATCTTCAAAACATTTTGCAAATATTAATTAATTCATCCCAACAGCAGCTCTGGGAGGTAGGTACATGCTGTTATGCCCATTTTACAGAACAGCAACTGAGACAGAAAGAATAAGGGGCAGATCCTCATGCCCTGCTAGGATAACTCTGTGCTCCCCAAGAGGTACAAAGGGACCTTCGAACAGCTCAAAAGGGGTTGCAAAGGATTCTCTCTGCTTTATGAGACTGATTTCCCTCCTCTGTTTAGACATGGGGGAGGGGACAGGAAAGGGAAACATACGAAGGATGGGGCCAAAGCACTCATTCTTGATTGGCTGGTGCAGTCCCATAGGACTAGACCAATCCAAGAGCCATTTTCCATTCTCTCTTCAGCAGTATCAAGTTGTTCTGAAAACTGCAGTCACTTTGCACTGCAAGGGTTTTCACCTCTGTGTTTGGTGATGGGTTGTGTTGTGTTTGGGCGAGTTATAATCTCCCTTATGCATAGTGCCCCATCAGAAGCTTGAGTAGAACCATGCCTCTATACCAGCCCAGTAAGAGGGAATCAACCAACCAATCTAATCTCATTAGCTATGTTTTTATGTTGGCATCCAACGCTGTAACATCTGAACATTCTGTGCATGCGGGCAGAGAAAGAAGGGATCAGACTTCATCCTGCTTTAAAAAAAAAAAGAAGAAGACACCTATTGAATATACTCAGAACTAATTTTTTGGTTGCTGATAACTTTTTTTAATTGCACAAGCAAAGTACATGCACCTCAGGAGGAAAAAAACCAGCCACTTCAATTTCAAGCAACAGCAGTTCATGTTGTAAGTGAGGACTTTAAGATTTGGCTCCCTGTATACGTGACAAATGTTTTTTGCACCTAACACACAAACATTTCTCAGGCTAGATGTGTTTGTGATTATAAATTTACAGTGATCTGAACTGTGAAATACTGAAAACATCTATGAGGGGAGATCTGTAAAATGACAGAAAATGGGAGCTGAAGAAGCCCTTTGTACAGTGCTATTCCACAACAGGTAGGCAGTACTTAACATCAAAGTGTTTCCTGGCAGATAATATTATTGTAAGATCTCTTGATAAACGGGGTGTTGAGGAGTCAGCATGGGTTCATACACTTACAGCAAGGAAGCTCTGGATTACTAACGGCTTAAAATACTGGTTGTGAGACAGGGCAGTGCTTTTACTGATCCTGCGGCGGAATAGTGCCAATAGAATGCAAAACTCTAGAGATGACTGGTCCAAATGTCACCGAGTGATATTCACCCTGCACAAAGGGCTCAGTCACTTCACACTTAAACCCTATTGTGAGCACTTAAATGGGATTTAGGAGATGTATAAATCTTGTGCCAGCTCCTCTGCTGAGGGATGAATTTTACAAAACTACAGGGTCTAGAATGAGGACGATGGTGGTGAATTTTTGTCAACATTGCAAAGGCATAGGGACCAAATTTCACTCTCATTGACACTGTTGTAAATCCGTAGTAACTCCATTGATCTAGTCATTAGAGTGGAGTAAAAAACATTGGGGGAAATTTCAGTTTTTTTGTTGAAAACCCCAAACTTAGAAGTAAACCTTTTCCCCCTGAAAATCATTATTAAAAACTTTGAAAAATGGTTTCAAATTTTTGTTGAAAAAACGAGATGTTTTCATGGGAAGTTTAGAAAACAATAGAAAACATTTCAAAATTTCCAGGGGAAAATAATTGGCATTTTTCAACCAGCTCTTCTAACAACATGAGGGCCTGAGTCTGACATTGGCCGCATGCAGAGGACTGTTGCTGACCCTTGCAGAAGTTGCACATAGGTGACCAAGGACAAATTTTGGCCATCACTGTTGGCAAATGACAAGCATGCCTTTTAAAATTCCTTTTTGATTTAGTCTCCATTTCCTTATAACGGTTTGCTTGGTGCAGGTTCTTCTGTTGGATAGCACTCCACAGTTCCTATTTTCCCTTTACTTTTAAATATTGTGTGTGAATATGGTACTTGTGAAAAGTTCTAAATTGACAGTCTTGCAGACTTAAGTCTTTTGGCTTTCCACACACCAGGTAACGCAGCGTCTCCCCACTCTGGCCTGTCAGTGTATCTCTACGGTGACCTGGAAGGGCTTTCTTCAATGGGCAGCAGAGAAGCTCAGTTTCCATGCCTAATCAATCCTTGACCTGCCTGCAGAGATTATCAATTTGTATCAGCTGTGAACGTCTGTCTTCTTTAAATGTCTGTACCTAGTCACTAAGGGCTGGACTGAACCACCAACTTATTTCATGTAAGCTATTAAGCAAACTTCAGATAGTAACAACTTTAAGTCATACCAACCTAGGCTGGCTGAAGACCTAGTGGGGAAAGATCTCCAATCTCCTAAAACATCCACTCTCCCATCACCGGAAATTCCATACTCAGAGCTATGGCAGTATTAACTTCTACTTTAAAACAATGGATGATTTGCAGTACAAACTCATGCAAAAACTTCATGAAAGTTACTACCAACTTCAAAACAAGTGATCATCATACTTGAAATGTGGTGAGGCAGGTGACATGGTCACATTAAAAAGGGTGTAATAGTTTTGACATGAATACAACCATCTTTGCACCTGCTCTTGTAAAAACATAAAATATAATCAAAGCTGCTTTAGAGGATGTCTTTTTGATTGTTTGCCTCTCAGACTTTTCCCAGTCTTAGATCTGTTGTACGTATGCGCCGATTGCACTGATGGAGGCATTGTTAACAATATCTTTTATAGTTTGGGAAGCGGGTAGCATTTTACATTAGCTATATGAAAAATACTGAAAATAATCGAAGAAGGGGTTTTGGCAGAAAGTTTGTGCAGAAGGATGACAAAATTAAAAAGGAACCCATTTGAAAGAAGGAAAATACATTGCAGATATTTTATTATTTGTATTGTGGTAGCGTAACGCTGACAGACCCCGGTCGTCAGCAGGCAGGATCGAACTGGGGACCTCTGAAGCTTAGTGCATGAGCCTCTACCACATGAGCTAAAAGCTAAGGCTGTAGAGCAGACTCATTCATTGCTCTCTAAGTGCCACTTAGACGGGACAGAACCATGGCCAGGAGGTGTGTTGGTTACAGTAGCACTAGGGGTCTTTATCAGGGCTCAGGGCTGGTCTACACTACCGCTTAAGTCGATATAACTTACATCACTCAGGGGTGTGATACCCTGTGAGTGGAGTAAGTTACATCAACCTAAAGCTGTTTCCACACCATTCTATGCTGGCAGGAGATGTTCTCCCGCCGACATAGCTTCTGCCTCTTGCGGAGGTGGAGTAATTATGCCAACGGGAGTGCGCCGACCCATCGGCATGGTGCGTCTTCACCCGACGTGCTACAGCAGCGCAGCTGCACCAATGTAGCACGGTGTCTTCCAATACCTGGACATGACAGTGGGCCTCCTTAAGTATTTATGACCTGAATCTGCAAGATGCCATTAAAACCATTCCTCCCACTGTTGGAATTATTTCAGGAGCACACCCAATAAGACACTCAGCACCCTGCACAATCTTAATTTCACCTGGACTTGGTCCAAACAGGAGAATCCCAGACAGGTGCCTGATGTCCTCCCCATGTTATCTCTTTTCCCATTGGAGTGGAGGCTGAAGACTACAAAGAGATGGAATGGAACACCCTTTGCTCCCCACCAGTGTAACACCTCCAAAACAATGCACACTTCCCTTTCCATAGACTTCCCTTTCCACAGAATTGAATGTTCTGCCTCTCAAGTGCTCCTTTCTTGATGCTGCAACCCCACATAAGCCCTCTGGGCCCAGGAAGGAACCAGACTTCTTACACCCTTACAAGACAAAGGTTGCCGTTAAGACCAGGGGAAAATGACCTCCCACCACCTCTATTCTTAAATCATCCGGCTGCTTTGACAGTTCTCTTCTGCTGAATGTGGACCTGACCCAGTTGCAATGCAGCATTGAGCTATGGTGAGGGCTGGCTCACTTCACTGGCTCTTCTCAAGTTTTAGTATGCTCACTCTTGTTTTGAGCAGCAGACTTCTTGTACATGTTTGCTGCATACAGGAGAAAGCTGAAACCCTACATTTTTTATCTTGATATTAACTTTTACCTGTCCTGTCTTAAAGCACAGAGTCTGCACAAACATGACACATGTTATGGAGATTTTAGGACAAAGTCCAATCTCCAGGGTGAAGTTCATCTTGGAAAAAATCTTAATTGTTCAAGGCGGATTGAATTCTGGGAACTCAATCATCCTCCAGTCACCCTTATAGACCATAGTAGCACAACACAATTAATTCTCTTGCTAACCAAATGATTAAGAAGTGATACAAGTCTTTCCCCCATTTACCGTAATAAACATTACTAAATCAGAAATTATAGTAACAGATAAGGATGTTCTCCAGCTGACAAGTATCCATTTAATTCTTGTTAGTTGGGGACAAGGCTGGAATAGTAATCAGTGTGTTAAAATCCCACAATTTACCTTTATTTATGGAAACACAACATCTCTTGCCAATTGAAATTACCAACGTAAAAATGCATCTATATTATCCACAGCATACTGTCTAGAAATACAACAACAGGGCTTTGGTCCAAGTTGCTGAAGCACAATAATTATATCTCTTACGCAGATTCTACATCTGATGGATTATAAAATCTCATGTCTAGTTCTTAGTGTTTAAGGAGAATAGGAACAGAGAGAAACAGTACAGCTTTAAATAGGTCACAATTGCTAATCAGGCTATAGCATTTGTAATTCTGTGCAAAACAAATAGACATGAAAGATCTGCATTCCTTATGCTATGCACTGTGTATTTTTCTTTTAGAGAACGCTCCCTTCTTTTCTCTCTCCGATTCCTTTCAACCATGAATAAATTAACAATCACTTTATGTGAAATCTACAGAAATTAATGTCAACATTTATTGCCATGAAACGTGGAGCAAAGAGTAATGCAATCTGAGCTTGGGGAAATACAAATGCTTAACTGATCCTATCCTGATGAAAAGGAAATATCAAAGGCATTATAAATGTTGACAGGATGATCAGGCATGTAAAAGAGGTCACCCAACACCACCCTGCACATTGTTTACGAGTTTTGTAAATCAGCTTAAAATATTTAAAACACATACTGTCTCACACAGGAAGCTCCTAATCCTCAAAAATGTGGCTGCTATTTGATTTGCCTTTAGACACTACCACACATAGTAGATTTAAACGAAGAGATTACTGTGTGCAGTCTGGCAATTGTTTTCAATGCAGCAATGCCTGCAGAATTGATTTTGTGGGGGCACGATAACAGCACATACATATATATACCCCACCCATAGATTTGTATTACCTGTCTGTGCCCCAATATCCTACACAACACCAGCCGGGTTTTAAACGTTCAGTCAATGGAGAGAGAGAGCGAGCGAGCGAGAGCCAACACCAGAAACAAGGAAATAACCAGACCACTCACATTTCTTGCGAATCAACACATGTCACATAGGATACTCACGCCAACCATTTGGCCTTGAGGTCTTCTTCAGGGCAATTTATAGTTCACAGTCATTGCTTCTGAGTTGAAAACCCACTTCAGCGTACCTAGTCATTCTTCCAGTATCAAACAAACTCCACATACGGGAGGGGGAAGTATTCCTCCCTCCACTGCTTTCACCAAGGCTCTCAGAATCAATTGGCAAAACCGTTCCTCATTGGAAGAAAGGGTTAGTAATCTTTTGCCAAAAACTTCAGTGGACAAGTGAAATTTAGGATCAAATCTAGAGCTGGCATAAGAACAACTTCCAAGGAATTCAAGTGGAGTTGATGGTTTAATTTGACCCACACTGGCACCCAACCTCTCCTCTCTCTGTTCAGAAATTGCCTGGACTGCAGGGTCTTGTTTCTCACCTATGGCACTGTAGCAGAGAGTGCTATCTTGCTATTTGATCACAGACTTGGAATATATATGATGGTAGTAATAAAAAATATCCTTCCTTTGACTGGCTGTGAAATGAAAGTGAACCAGTTTGGGATTTTAAGAAATACCATGTACATAACATAACTATAACATAACATAACTAAGTTCCAGATGATGGCATCTCTTCAGTTAGGATAGTAGACAATAAGAGTACTACGATATGTAGATTCAGAGCGTACAGAAGCAGTCTCAGCAAGAATCGATACAAGGAAACTGTTCCCACAAATCATTCCAATAATCTGAACCTTCTAAATTCCAGCTCCGCAGGAAGCAGCCCAGTGAAGAGAAAATTAATTTCTTATGTGTCCATTTACTGTTAGTCACAAAAAGTTGTTACTGTGGCAACTAGCATATCAAAGGTCCTCAGCTGAGAGCTCCCAGAAGAAGCTCCTTAAAGAAGCACACACAAATCAATATGCCATGTGATGGTAGGTAACCGGCAAATGAGTCTTTATAGCAAATGTATGAACTTCACCATCCCATGGATTGCATATAAGGAAGCCAAAGATACAAGCAACAGCTTAACTATGTGAGAGATTGTGCTATTATACTGTTCCCTTAAGGGAGAGCATCGGATTCGTGGCTCTTAATTAGCATAGATAATCCAACTGTTGACCAAGCCAACAGATTCTGAATAAGATGAAGCAGAGTTGCTAAGGGAGCCAATGACTTTCTTTAGGCCCTGATCCACAACCCACTGGAGTCCCTAAGAGTCTTTCAAAGAACTTCATTGGGCGTTGGACCAGAGTCCGAGGAGAGGAAGAGCACAGGTGCGGACCAATGGACACTGCTAGCAAGAGTCTTCCAGTCTCTGGCACATGGAGCTCATGCATACTGCCACCTCCATATAGTAGAATACATATAGACACCAACACCTGAAGAAGATCAACCTTTTATCCCTCAAGTGGCCCTCCAGAAAGGCTGGTTCTCAGGGCAGTGTGGTAAAAGCTTGCAAGTTAGACCTGGTCTGATGGATACATATTTATTCCTATTTAGTGAGTGTCTAGTAGGCATTTTACAACCTAAGAAAACATCTACAAAAATTCAAAGAGATCCATATCTAAAAACGAAACCTACAATCTATTGTAGATAGAATTCTCTCCATTCCACTCCCTACCCCTCCAGGAAAAGTCTTGACAAAGAAATAGGCCTTGCAGCTTGCACATCTGAGGTATGGATGAGAATTAAGAGTTATTTTCTAGGGCTGTTGGTGCTCTGGCAGACATGGATGGCTTAAATCTAAGAGCTGTCAATCATGCCCCTTGCATGACGGCTTGGGATGGGGAGAAGAGTGGGGAAAGAATGTTTTCCCACTATTCATAAGTGGAATTCCACTTCCCAATTGTACACATACCAGTATTCATCTGCATAAATATATGCAGTGTGAATCAGTGTTTAAATCAAATGAAATAGTGGGCCAGAGTCTCAGCTGGTGTAAACTGGTGTAGCACCTTTGACTGGCCCAGTGCTTTTATGAATTAGGGGTGAAGGCTGAGATCTTATGAACCAGCATTTACTGTAACTGTAGATTCCACCAGGAACTTTTGTTGGATGTCTGTTGCAATAGACACCTTGCTTTTTTTCTCCTGCAATACAGACTTTTATTGAAATAATTCAGTGGAGCAGGCAGGATACCAACATCTCTTGACCATCTGAGAAGAGCAAAAAAGGAGCCTTTAAAGATACAGCGCTGGTGGGTAGCTGGGACAATGAATTAACGATGTCTGACTTTTTCCTTCCCTCTGTTTTCGAAGCTATTAGTAACAAAATCTGGCAGGCTGAAAGGCCTGTGCTGTCAGGGGCTGTGCTGACATCCATATTGTCAGTTTAGAAACAGAGTTTTTGCATTTACGCAAGTATGCCCATTCTCATTGAAGTCGCCTCATGGAAAAATATTGAGCATCAGGAAAGAATGCTGGAGTGTGCTTAGTGACTGATCTCCACTAAATTCTAAAATCAGTTTGCATTTAATTAAAATATTAACAAACAAAGAGCAATTGCCCAGGCTTTTCTTTTAGAAACAGGGAATTTTTAAAGTAAAATATTCTTTACCCACTGAAGTTAATAAGGCTGAATGAGTGTAACCCAAGATACCACTTCTGTCTCCAAAGCACCATTGTCAATAGGAGACTTGCCTTGCAGAGAGAGGTGAAGATGTATCACTATGACAACAAAAAATATGTATTTCTAGAAGCTGCTCTACTGAGAGTTTCCATTTTTATTTAAAAAGTAGGGAAAATAGATCCAGAGCCTAAGAAGCCTAACAGTTAGATGTTTTAATTAAAGGTACATTTTGCTGTGGTTAAAGCACCAGGCAAAGGTCTGACAGCACAGGCCAAACAGAGTGACAAGAGGCTCTTTCTTTCTTGTTAAGTGTTCAGTGCAGCCTCAGTCTTATATGGCTTTTAAACTGCAGGCACCTTCACATAAATGTTCCCTTTTTAATAAAAAAACCCAACCCAGGATGTTTGTAATCCTCCTGATTTAGATGTTTTAATAATGTGGGATTTTATCTTGGAAAGACGGTGGCTGCCATGGAATTAAAACTCTATCTGTGCCTACTTCAGGCAGGGGTCCCAGACAGAAGATCAAAAACATAATATGTATTTTACAAACAACACACGCACTTGTCTTTTTGAAATGATTTCAAAGCAATTCAACTTACATGCGGCATTTTATTGGGCAAGACACTTTCCCAAGAGAGGTGCCCCATTAGATACTAATTTTGCATTCTAATATAATGAATAGGGTCTTTCAATTTAATTACCTTAATCAATAACACTTTCAATTAAGAGTCTCAAATTTCATTTTACATTGCTGGAGATGTAATAAGGCCGTCATTGCATGTTCAATCTGTTAACCGTCATTTGGGATCTGCTCCAAGGCACCCTGAAGTCTACAATAGTCTTTCCGTTGACTGCAATGGGCATTGGATCAACTTCTTTGAGAGAAGGGGGAGATGGGTGGTACAGAACGTATTTAACTGGCTCATATTGAGGGCTATTTTAGATTGTGTGTGGGGAGAGAGAAATGATCATTTCTGTAGATGGGTTATTTATTGGGTGAGGACAACAATCCATTATTTGGCTTCGTTAATTGCTAACTAAGGAGCTGATCTTGCAATCAGCTCAGCACAGGCCGACTTCTCTGCACTCAAGGAGCCCCAGTGAATTCAATGGAGTTTCGCTGACACAGACCCGATTTTAGGATTGGAGCTTAAATGATGTGAGGTCACGCACCACGCAGGATGGATGTTATTTTATACACTGTAAGAAATTGAGTAAATACATGCATCCTGATTTACTAATATGTATTTACTGGGGATCTCTAGCCAGGTCAACATGTTCTCCCACCTACGGGTGATCTCCACTACACAAGCTTTAATATTAACATATTCAATTTTAGTAGAATCAGGCTTCTGAAATAACGACTTGTCTGCACTCTTTCAAAAGACAAGAATGCAGGGATCAAGTTTCTCAGATAGAGGAGAAGAACACTTGTCTTCTTAAAATGTATCAAATGCTGCCAGAAGGGGTCACAAAAAGGAGCTCCTTAAAGACAGGTAAATTCAGAAAAACTAGTGTGTGTCTATTAGGCCTTAATCCTGCAAACTGACAAGCTCACAAAAGGAACTGTGGGTGGACACAATGGTGATGTCAATGGGAATCTGCAGGGACAGTGTCTGCCCTAATGCACCATTGTACTTAGATTGGAAGGGCCAGATTTATAAAGGAATTTAGGGGCCTAAAGATGCAGATAGGCACCTTGAAGGACTTTCAAAAGCACCTAAATGTTTAACTCCCATTGGTTTATTGTTTCCTTGTCTTTTCATGTCCAACTGTCTGTAGCTGTCCTGTTGGTTCTTATCATATACTTAGACATTAAGTGTTTTGGGGCAGGGACTGTCTTTTTGTTCTGTGTTTGTACAGTGCATAGCACAGTGGGACAGGGGCTCCTAGGCATTATGATATATAAATAACATGCCTTTTAATATAATGGGAATGCTGGGTTTGGTCTATAGCTTTGAGTCATCCATTTATTAGATACGTTTCAGTTTGAATTGTATATGAGGCACCAGATACGAAAGCACTAGGTACTTACCCAAGTGCTTTTCTTGAAAGACTGAAGCAGAAAATGCTTTCCAGAGAAAGTCAATGGAAAGATAAGGAGAAGAAGGAGAGTAGATAGGGTTGCCAACTCTGACAAGCTATTCCAGGAGATTTTTCTTCCCAACGTGGTATAATGTCATTTTCTTAAAATAGCCTATTAAAATCTCTTGGATCGCTTTCAATAGTCACCGGGAGATGGATGCTGATTCCGGGAGAATTTCAGGACAATCCTGGAGGGTTGGCAACCTAATAGTAGGAGGTGAAGAGAGTCGTTGTATTAGTAAGGAACACAGCAGAGACTTCCAGACAGGCAGATGAGTAAAATGAAGGAGAGCCCTTTCAGCTCCTAGCTGTGGTAGACTGAGAAGAGATGACAAAGAGGAGCAGTGTGAATGGACAGGCCAGGAATAGATGGATAAAACTTTAGGCCAAGATCATGAAAACATTTATGCACATGCTTAATTTGACTCACATGAGTAGTCTCATTGACTTCAGTATAAATGTTTGTAAGACCAGGACCTTAGAGAAGTACTACAGGGTATATTAAATCCATGGAGAATTTTGGAGGGTGGAAAAGCCAGTTTTAAATTGGCTTCACTGATGAATTGGGTTTGGATATTCCTACTTATCAATGTGAGAAAACCATGTGTTTGCAACTTTCTGGACTCCATGAAGTTTAGAGAGTAGAGCTGGTCAGACAATGGATTTTCTATCCAGTGAAAAATTGAAATTTTTAATTTTTTCATCCCAAATTGGGACGGAATAAATTTTGAAATCTTTTGTGAATTTTTGTTTTCAAATAATCATTTCAGGTCAATCAAAATACTTCATTTACATTTTGACTCCTTTTATTTTTGTTATTTGATACAGTCATTTCAAAATAAAAAATCAAAACTTTACATTCAAAAAAAGTGTCAGAACAAGACTGACATTTTCAAAAGTGATTTTTGCCTTTATTTTTTCAACAAAACATCATCAAAATTGATACATTTAGTGAAAAACTAAGGTTTCATTGAAACAGCACTTGCTGATGGAAGACTGTTTCAACAAAATATTTCTGACCAGCTCTCCTAAAGAGTACATATTAAGGAGCACAAGACCAAAGAGTTGGAATGGTCAAGACAGACCCCGCAACCTGAAGCAAATACTCACCAGCAACTACATACCACACAACAAAACCACCAACCCAGGAACCAAACCCTGCTACAAACCGCGGTGCCAACTCTATCTACATATCTATTCAAGGGACACCATCATAGGACCTAACCACATCAGCCACACCATCCAGGGCTTGTTCACTTGCACATCTACCAATGTGATATATGCCATCATGTGCCAGCAGTGCCCCTCTGCCATGTACATTGGCCAGTTACACCCATGCAATGTTTGTGACATCACTAGGTCAAATTTACAAAGCTGGGTTAGGGAACCTAACTTCTAACTAAATCCACTGTGCTCTCCTATGAGTCACACACGAGGAGTCCAGGTGGTGGTTATACCTCTGCC
This sequence comes from Trachemys scripta elegans, assembly GCF_013100865.1. Classification (NCBI taxonomy): domain Eukaryota; kingdom Metazoa; phylum Chordata; order Testudines; family Emydidae; genus Trachemys; species Trachemys scripta. Next base: position 317,953,829 of record NC_048298.1, on the reverse strand, counting down.
CTTCACCAGGGTTGCTCCACTGGGGAAGAGAGAAGCTGCTTTAAAACCCATTGGAGCTCCACAGTGTTCTGCTGGTGGGAAAAGGCACTGCCTCAGTGGGTTTCCTCTTGGTCTTGGTCACACCTCTGTTTCAGCCACCATCACACACTTTCAGGACCACACTATTCCTGTCTCCCGAAGTAAAACTACAGCCACCAGGGCCCTCTGCTACTGTTTGTTCTGGCACAATCAGTGGATAGTGGCAGGCAAACCTGGGCTCTTGGTGTCCCTGTTTCCCCATGTATAAAACAGCTCTGGCTATATAGAAAGGATGGGCAGGAGTTGACAGAGAAGTCAAGAAACTGAACTGGATTTAGATTTTGAACATCCCGGATAGATCTTTGCTCCCTGAGTAACAATAAGATCTGTATCATCCTAAAGCTCTTATCCAATATAAGGTGCCTATCCAATATAGGCAGCCACTAATGGAGCACATCACACTCTAATGTAGTTATCCTCACAACACCCCTATGAGAAGGAAAAATTAGCACTTCCCTATTTACAGACAGGGAACTGAGGCACAGAAAGGTTGAATTACTTTCCCATGGTCACACAGGAAATCATAGAAGAGCAGAAACTTGAACCAGGGTCTTTTCAGTCCTGGGTTAATGCTCGGGCTCCTGGACCATTCTTTCTCATGAGCCAGCCTGAGCCACACAGATGGACCCTTGCAGGGCTTTGCTGAAGTCAGCCTCGCTCTTCATAGGCACAACAGGCCAGCCTCAAAGATCGGTTCACAGGATCGGGGCCAAGGTTTTATTTTGTTGTGCAAAGAATCTCTCCTTTGATAAAAGCCAACTAAGGGCTCAGTCCTGCAGACACAAACACACTCAACTTTGCGCACACAAACCCCAATTATTATTTGTGTTGCCATAGCACTGACGCCCTCTAGGAATGGGCCAGGACCCCATTGTGCTAGGCACTATACAAACAAAGAGAACAAAATGATGGTGCTTGCTCCAACAAGCTTGCGCCAGATTTCCAAAGGTATATGTGCTTCATTTGTGCCAAGGCTTGCCAGGGTTGAGCCCAGGCACCTCTAGGCGTGGCAGTTCATAGCCTCGGCACCTCTGGGCTTGCTGCATCAGTTCTGAATGTAAAAAAAATTACTTGAGCCCCAGCACCTCTTTCATTACAAATTATGCACAGGGTATATAGGCACCTAAAGATGCAGCTAGGCACACAGTGAGATTTTCAGAAGTGCCTAGACATCTAACTCTGCGCTTCTGAAAATCTCACTATCTGCACCTTAAGTGCCTAAATACCTTTAAAAATCTGATCCTTGGTCTCTGTGTCTTAGTTCTCCATCTGTACGGTGAGGAGGGTAGTACTTCCTTCCCTCACAGGGATGCTGTGAGGATAAAGATTGGAAGATGCTCAGATACTACAGGCATGGGGGTCATCTGAGTACCTAAGAGAGCTATTAAATGGATCAGCTCTATCTTGGGCCCATAAACCAGATGTTCTAAACTGTGGCAGTGAGAGCAGGCACCCCGCACACGGCTCCTCTATTGAGAATGCTCTGACATTGGTCACGATGAACTAACAGCTGGAGCTTTCTAGCAGATCTTAACTACTGAGGCGAGGCAGTACGATAGGGAAAGAGGCAGTCAGGATCATAACCTGCCCCGTGAATTGCATTTGGAAAGGACAAATAGCCAGTGCAGAGTGCGGAGCACAAGTTGTATATGCTCATAATGACAGTCGTTGCCCTTCAAAAGTACCTAATTGACCTTAGTTAAACAGGGACTAAACTACATTAGTAATTCAACTATCCCTCCTACTTCCCTCTATTTACTACAGGAAACACCTGAGTACTGGATTTCATTTCAGGTGTTACCTAAGCCAAGTTTTCAAGTGTTGGGCTATTACTCTAAAGCCAGACTCTGCTCCCATCGAAGTCAGTGGGAGCAACACTGGGCCCCACAAAGGGCCTTGGTTCCCAGTCCAGAATCAGAGCATCTGTAATACGTACAAACTTGGTGCTACAGTAACAGATAACGTGCTGGGAAAATAAATAGGCAAATGAATATATTCCGAGGAGGGAGTTCTGGAAGGAATAATGCTGCAATCTGCTCCTGGGGGTTGGGCTAGTAAGGCACTATAGAATGGGTGCTTTCTGCATTATCATCCCTCAATGGTACAGAGATTCCCCAGGTAAGCTCATATTGATGGAACAAATATTAAAGTGGACATTCTACTCTGTGCAGTGTGGGCTTCCCTGGAGCAGCCACTAGGGAAGGTCTTGGCAACAGGGCTCCACTGGAGAGGGCTTTCATGGAAATGCAGTGTGGCATGGGATGGACAGCCCTAGCTTTTGTGGGGAGACACTGCAAATATGGCTCCGGCCTAAAGCAGTCTCAGAAGATTTGTGGGTGCCAAATCCCATGGCGGCACAGAAGCAGTGAAGAAAGTTTGGCCACTCTTACGAATGTTCTAGAAGAGCTCTGTGAGGGGAAAATTGTGTAAACCCCCCTTCCCCTCCAGGTTTTATCATGTAGAGGATGACCTGACCAAATTTGCTGCAAGCAGAGCTGGTTGGAAAATATTTGGTGAACATTTCTTTTGAAAATTTTCCATGCGAATTCATCACATTCAAATTTCCAAACACATTTCATCGCAGCCAGCTTGAAAAAAGCAAAACGTGTTCTGTGAAAATGTCAAAAATTCAAACAAAATGTAACCAGTTGTAACAGCAGGCCAAAATCTGATCCGATTCGGTCAACCAGATGGACTTCAATGGAGTTACACAAGAGTAACTGAGGCCCTGATTTAGCAAGGTACTCAAACGCTTGCCTAATGTCAAGCATGTGAGAAGTCCCATTAATCTTATTGGGACCACTTAGTAGAAGGAAATTTCTAATTTTGTCATATAGACCTCAAATAATGAGATCAGTTTTACAGTGTGGCTGAAGGATTATTAGCCACAGGATCTAAGCCCTAATTCTTCACCTACCTGCTCGGAAACCAGCAGTGACCTGAAGAATTCCTCTATGTGTTCTTCACATTTGTGAAGACTTGTGGGGATATATGTGTGGGATTTGTTAATATCCTGAAGGAACAAATCATGTAATGGAAACATTGCAAAACTGCCTTGTGCAGAATTTCACTGCCTCATTTTCCAATTATTAATAGTACCTAGTTTAAAAGAGTATGATTTCCCCAAGTCTGAATTCTCCTCTACTGGTGGATTATTTATTAAACAGCAACAGTAGGTTGAAGCTGTTTTCACTTATGAACAGTTCATACAAATCGTAACCGAGACGAGTTACCATAGTTACCTATGCAAGCTACTCAGCACAACACAGTTACTTACTAGAACCTATGAGTTAAGGTCAACTAAATATTTTTTCAGTCAACAAAATAATTTGCTTCTTAGTGGAAGTTAACTGGAGTTATCAAGGAGGAGAAAAGTAGTCCAAATGAAGGAAAAAATTGCATAGTGGATTTTTTTGTTTTGCTGTTGTTGGTTTGTTTTATTTTTTTGGTCCAACAATTCTGAAGGGTTCACACCAGCTGGAAATTCTGCAGTGTAACTGGACAGCTGGAGAGTTCAGAGTAAAAACACATTTAGAACTTGGCACAGATTTCTGCCTTCCAGTCCAGCTCCATTAACAGCTTCTGTACAGTATTGTTCTGCCTCTAGGGGCTGTAAAAATGAAAAAAAACCTTTGTTCAACCTAAACTTCCTTTCCTCCTCTGCTGTTCCTGCAGACTTTCCATTCTAGTGGCTCTATTGTTTCACTTGGAAATGTCAGAGCTGCCCAGCATGCCTATTTTATAAGGAGTATTTCCATTTTAGGAGGCCAAAAACACACACCATGTTGTTGCACAATTATAGACTTATAGACTTTAAGGTCAGAAGGGACCATTATGATCATCTGGTCTGACCTCCCGCATGATGCAGGCCACAAAAGCTGACCCACCCACTCCTGGAATAATTCTCTCCCTTGACTCAGCTGTTGAAGTCCCCAAATCATGATTTAAAGACTTCAAGTCGCAGAGAATCCTCCAGCAGGCGACCCTTGCCCAGCAAGCGACCCCTGCCCCATGCTGCGGAGGAAGGCGCAAAACCTCCAGGGCCTCTGCCAATCTACCCTGGAGGAAAATTCCTTCCTGACCCCAAATATGGTGATCAGCTGAACCCCAAGCATGCGGCAAGATTCTCCAGCCAGACCCTCTGGAAAAAGTTCTCTGTAGTAACTTTTAATATCCCATCATTGACCATTGTTACTAATTACCAGCGATGGCACGTGATTGACCTATTGACTAAAATCACGTTATCCCATCAAACCATTCCCTCCATAAACTTATCACGCTTAATCTTAAAGCCAAAGAGGTCTTTCGCCCCCACTGTTTCCCTCGGAAGGCTGTTCCAGAACTTCACCCCTCTGACGGTTAGAAACCTTCATCTAATTTCAAGCCTAAACTTCCCGACGGCCAGTTTATATCCATTTGTTCTCGTGTCCACATTAGTTAATTTACTTGAAATTTGCTTGGGCTAACTACAGCTTCACTGAAATGGCCTTTTTCAGGACCTAGATATGTATTTGGACTGGTAGCTACTTTTGCATGTGTAACGCCGACAGACCCTAGTTGTCAGCGGGCGGGATCAAACCTGGGACCTCAGTGCATGAGCCTCTACCCTATGAGCTAAAAGCCAACTGACTGTTAGCTAAGGCTGTAGAGCAGACTCAATCTCTCTCTAAGTGGTCTCGGTGCCCCTAGATGTGACAGAGCACCATACCCAGGATGTGTGTGTTACATACTTCCCCTAGCTGAGGAAGTGAATCCCGAGCTTCAGAGACTTCCCAATTGGAATCCCGGACGAACCCCCACTTGTAATGCCAACAGACCCCAGTCATCGGTGGGCAGGACCAAACCAGGGACCTCTGGAGCTTAGTGCATGAGCCTCTAGTGCAGAGGTGGGCAAACTACGGCCCGCGGGCCACATCTGGCCTGTGAAACCCTCCTGCCCGGCCCCTGAGCTCCTGGCCTGGGAGGCTGGCCCCTCCTCCGCTGTTCCCCCTCCCCCGCAGCCTCAGCTCACTGCATCGCCAGCGCAATGCTCTGGGTAGCAGGTCTGCAAGCTCCTGGGGCAGCACAGCTGCAGAGCCCAGCCTGAACCGGTGCTCTGTGCTGCGCGGTGGCATGGCTGGCTACAGCAGGGTGGCATGGCAGTAGCGCGGTCAGCCACTGGGGCTCCAGGCAGCCCGGTAAGGGGGCAGGGGGGGGGGGGGGGGGAGGGGTTGGATAGAGGACAGAGGAGTTCAGGGTAGTGGTCAGGGGGCAGGGGTGTGGCTAGGGGTCGGGGTGGTCAGAGGGCAGGGAACAGGGGTCGAATGAGGCCAGGGGTTCTGGGGGGGGGCAATCAGGAATGAGAGGAGGGGTTGGATGGGACGGCAGGGGGGGCCGTCAGGGGCAGGGGTTCTGGGGGCTGTCAGGGGACAGAGAGAAGGGTATGTGTGGAGGGGGCAGAGGTCCCAGGGGGGAGCTGTGAGGGAACGGGGGGTTGGATGGGGCAGGAGCCGGGGGGGGGGGAGGATAAATGGACACAGGTCAGATATTAGGAATGGCAATATACAAAAACTTGTAGGAGAACACTTAAATCTCCCTGGACACACAATAGCAGATTTAAAGGTGGCCATCCTGCAGCAGAAAAACTTCAGGACCAGACTTCAAAAAGAAACTGCTGAGCTTCAGTTAATTTGCAAATTTGACACCATCAGCTCAGGATTAAACAAAGACTGTGAATGGCTAGCCAACTACAAAAGCAGTTTCTACTCCCTTCGTGTTCACACCTCAATTGCTAGAAGAGGGCCTCATCCTTCCTGATTGAACTAACCTCATTATCTCTAGACTGATTCTTGCCTGCGTATTTATATCTGCCTCTGGAAATTTCCACTATATGCATCTGACGAAGTGGTATTCACCCACGAAAGCTTATGCTCCAATACGTCTGTTAGTCTATAAGGTGCCACAGGACTCTTTGTCATTTATGGCGGAGGCACTCTGATGCCACAAACCCATCAGCAACGTGAATACACTGAACTGCTCCCCCATCCTCAACCCCCAAATCCTACTCCCACTCTGAACTCCCCTTTTAGCTTTCAATCCACTGCTCCTGTTTTCCATCTCCTGCCACTCACCCCTCTACCACAAACAGCCTTCCTATCTTCCAAGCTGGGCCCTATCCTTTGGTCCTCCATTTCACTTCCCAATGGGCCCTGATACTTAAACCCATCTCTGCTCCATACGCCCAGATTTGTCACAATTGAAAGGAATCAGAGGGGCATATATGGCCTTTTGTTCTGGGCCAGATCCCCCAGTGGCGTGAATGAGCTTAGCTGTCTTCAATGACACTTTGCAGATTTACACTAGCTTGTGATCTGGCCTAGAGTTTGGTGACTATGTTAAACTGGCATCTTCTTACTGAGACGATCTGTTTCCTTTGTGTGTTCAGAATCCTATCTTCTGGGAGTCGGGTGGGGGAGGAAAGCTTTCACTTGCTTTCTCTCCCCTCCCCCCGCTTTCTGCTTAGCACTGCACAAGCCAGCACCGCTAAGAGAGAGGGAAATGCATTTTATTCCATTTTATGAATCTCAAAAAATTCTTTAGTAAGTTCTCACCAACTCCAGCTGCTCAAAGCCTGTGGGGCTGCAGCACTGTTACTGAGAGCATAATCTGAAGATGGTAGGCTTGCAGATGTGTGGCTTGGAGGCTAATTTTACCTGCAGAATTTTTATCGCCCGGGTTTGATGCGCAAGAATAAAAACAGCCCTTAGTTTGACTCAGAGCCTCAGTTGAGTTTGCAGGACTGGCAGTCAAAAGACCACAACAACAGGCTTCTACTTGTAAAATACACATATTAGAGCTAGAAATAAGAGCATATTTCACCCCCTGAGACAATACACATGGAACTCCTCAATGCTATTTTGACATGCTCACTTTTCAGAGGTGACCTGCACTGGAAGATTTTCTAATTACCCATTCCTAAGAAATCATTTGATTCCTCTTCACTATTTAACAGTGTATGATGAACTCGTTTAGCTCAAATCACTCACCTAAAGACAAAGTTAAATAACCACATATGGTCTTCAATGCAATTTTCAGCCCCAAGAGATTAGCAGACGTATAGTCTTACGGCCACCTATTTCAGTCCACCATACACAATAGAATGCAGGAAAAAACTCTCAATCTACAAGAGCAGCCAACAGTCACATTCTTGGTTTGTTTTACATATGACAAGATTTCTTAAAATTAGGGATTACAGTTATTTATTAAACTAATCAATAAGACTGGCTGTTCCAGTGGCACAGGTAGTTTGTTCTTGTTCTTGTGGGTTGAAACCCAAAAAAGCTTGCCTTCCAGCATCAGTTCCAGCTCTAAATAGGGTGATTTAAGCAAAGGGCATAGTTGCGCTGGAAAAAGAGGGAACATAAAATATGCTGGAGCCAAACTGTGAATCCATTTATACAGTGTAGTAAACTAAAGCCACTGCCTTTGTTCAGAAAGTCTTGGCAAACCAAGTCTATTATAGATGTCATGCAATGATGTTCACAAGGAAGTACAAACCTGCATATTACATTATTTAATGTTTCCAGTCTCTGCAGCATGGTCCCAGACCAATTTAAATATATGACATCCAAGATGAGTAATAGATACTGCAGAACAAACTGATTTATTGAAAACTGAGTTCAAAGTCTTTCTTGAGCTGCAGAACACTCCCAACCTCAAACCCACCATGCAGACAATATAATCCACAGAAAAGACTTGGGGAATCTTGTCGACTGTAAAGTCTTCGGTGCAGGCACCGTCATTTACAATATATTTATATAGCACCTAGCATAATGGGGTGCTCACCTGACTGAGGCCCCTTGGTGCTAATGCAATATAATCTTGAACAACTTTAAAGCGATTTTTCCTGTTTCCAAGATGCTGATGTGACATTGTGCAGTCTATATGGTTTTATAAAAACTTGATAATAAGTGAATATAATGTAACTGGAATAGTTTTAGAGAAAATATGGTAATAAGTGAATATAACGTAACTGGGATATGCTTCATGCGAAAGGTCTCTTGTAAGGTATCATTACAAAGCTTATAATCTACTGAGTATGATCATCCAATTTGTATAAATGTACCACTCTTGTATCTAAAACTAGAAATATAAAATGTAACTCTGAGGGCCTATTGTAATTATGTAAAGTGTGGGCCATTAATGATGGTTTGGAATCTTGATGACTCCCATTAACAAGGACCATTGTCTGCAGATGGCTGTGTTTACCTGTTAATCTTCCTGTATATGTGTGTGCTGGCAAGTGGGCAATGAAGTCTTGCAGTGACATGTGATCATGTCACCTGAACTGGAATCCATCTTTAACCTGGTGCTTTTCCGGGGGGGTGGGGGAGGGGAGGAAACCCAGAGGGACAAAGGGTTCCCGCCTTATGCAAAAGATATATAAAGGGGTGGAAGAGAACAGAGAGGAGAGAGGAGCCATCATGAAAAATCCCCTAGCTATCACCTGAGCTTAGGGTGACCAGATAGTAAGTGTGAAAAATCGGGACAGGGTGTGGGGGGTAATAGGAGCCTATATAGGAAAAAACCCCAAATATCGGGACTGTCCCTATAAAATCGGGACATCTGGTCACCCTACCTGAGCTGCAACAAGAGCTGTACCAGGGGAAAGAATTGTGCCCAGGCCTGGAAGGTGTCCAGTCTGAGAAAAAACTTACTGAAGCATCTCTGAGGGTGAGATTATCTGTATTCAGTTTAATTAGGCATAGATTTGCGCATTTTATTTTATTTTGCTTGGTGACTTACTTTGTTCTGTCTGTTTCTACTTGGAACCACTTAAATCCTACTGTCTGTATTTAATAAAATCACTTTTTATTTAGTAATTTACTCAGAGTATGTATTAATACCTGAGGGAGCAAACAGCTGTGCATATCTCTCTATCAGTGTTATAGAGGGCGAACAATTTATGAGTTTGCCCTGCATAAGCTTTATGCAGGGTAAAACGGATTTATCTGGGTTTAGAGCCCATTGGGAGTTGGGCATCTGAGTACTAGAGACAAGCACACTTCTGTGAGCTGTTTTCAGGTAAACTTGCAGCTTTGGGGCAAGTGATTCAGACCCTGGGTCTGTGTTGGAGCAGATGGGAAAGTCTGGCTCAGCAAGATAGGGTGCTGGGGTCCCGAGCTGGCAGGGAAAACAGGAGCAGAGGTAGTCTTGGCACATCAGGTGGCAGCTCCCAAGGGGGTTTCTGTGATCCAACCCGTCACAGCTGACATTGGTGAACCTGCTCCAAAACAAAAGTAGCCACTGCTGTGGGAATTACCCAGTGTTAATTTCTGCAAAAAATCGTTTTGGTTCATTTAAAACCATTTCACTGGATCAGAAACAGATCTTCATTTCACTAACATCTGATTACTTATGACTCCCACTGGAGACAAAAGGAACGGTAGTTGTCCAATACCCAGTGTCAGTTCCAGGGGAAGGCAAACAGGGTGTACCTTAGGTGCAAACTTCCAGGGAGTGCTATACTGCTGTGCCGCATGGCTGTTTGTTTTGCTGATTCTCTGGCTGGCAAAATGCCTAGGGCCACTCCTGATAGCATCTTTGAAATGCACATAAATCAATTGCCTAAAGGCAGCTTTAGAGTCCTAACTTTGGGCACCCATGTTTGAAATTTTTGGTGTAACTATTTGCCCAAGGAATGCATTGAATCTAGTAGGAGGTAGGCAAACTACAGCCTGTGGGCCACATTCGGCCCACGGGGCCGTCCTGCCCAGCCCCTCCCCTGCTGTCCCTCCTCCCCCGCAGCCTCAGCTCGCTGTACCGGCAGCGTGGCGGTGTGGCTGGCTCCGTCCGGGTGGCACGGCTCAGGGGCGGATTTACCAGTGAACACAGGGTGCCCTGGCACGGGGTCCCCCCCAAGAACAGGGGGCCCCAGGGCCGGGCACTTGGGCAGCTCAGCACCGGCGCACCCCCCACGGGGGGGAGCGGCTGCACTGTGGGGGCAGGGGAGCAGATGGGCAGGAGCGCAGGGAACGCGGCCGGAGGACTCAGGAGAAGCACCGGGCGGCCGCACAGCAGGCGGGAGAGAAGCGGCGCTTTAAAGGGGAAACCGCTGCTTCTCTCTGGCTGCGCGGCTGCCCCTGCTCCTCCTGAGTCCTTCGCCCATGTTCGCAGGGCCACATTCCGAAAGGGGATGGGGGGAAGTTCCAGGGGGGGCGTTAGGGGCAGGGGGTCCTGGGAGGGGGTGGTCAGGGGACAGGGAGGGGGAGTTGGGGGTGGGTCCCAGGGGGCAGTTAGGGGACAGGGAGCAGGGGGGATTGGATAGGGGGTGGGGATCCTGGGAGGGGGCAGTCAGGGGACAAGGAGCAGGGGGGATTGGATAGGTCGGGAGTTCTGAGGGGGGCAGTCAGGGGGCGGGAAGTGGGAGAGGACGGATAGGGGGTGGGGGGCAGGCTGTTTGGGGAGGCACAGCCTTCCCTGCCCGGTTCGCAACACTAATGTGGCCCTCGGACTAAAAAGTTTGCCCACCTCCGATCTAGTACATAGCTCACCAAAGCACAGAGTTCCACAGTGCCTTTTTGTTTTAAATAACCTTCCAAACTTCTCTCAGAGGACTAAGTCCAAACTAACCCACTGCAATGTGAAACAAGCCACAGAAAAATCATAAGCATAATCCTTTTCAGTAGCATCTCCACAAGGATCAGACATCCAGCTCCTGACACCGCTTCTGCATATCTGAGAGATCAACTTATACATTTTTGTATTATGAAACAGGCTGGCATAGTATTTTCCAGTGGCGAAATCCCAGCTTCACGGCAGTCAGCGCATGTTTTGTCATTGACTTTAATGAAGCCAGGATTTCACCCCAAATATATATAATTGTTGAGCGCAACTAAACCAATTAAGACGAGACCAGAAGCAGGTAATGGAGAGTCTAAGGACAGCTCTGTCACTTCTAGTCAAATTTAAACTATTAATTTTTGTTAAAAACTCTCCGCTGTTGTTTTGTGCCAGTGGGGAGCAAAACCACTCTCCCATGTGCACGCACATGCACCTCTACCTATTAATTTCTTCTCCTGATACAACTCACTTTTCCGCCCCCTCAGCATCTGACATATACCAGGGTAGACTTCCTTAGACTAAGAGGCAGTGTGCTGAGGTCAGTAAGTGGATGGGAATCTAAGGGCCAATTGGAGTAAAGGCTTGGGCCAAACCTGATTGAAGTCAATGAGAATCTTTCCACTGATTTCAGTGAGCTCTGGATCAGGCCTTCTATCCAAAATAATTCCATTAACTTCAACAGAGTAACTCCAAATTTACACCAAAATAACAGCCAGAATTGTCCCTAGATCTCCCATTCTGCAAGCAGACTCTGAGCCTGTGTGGAGCCCCTCTGAAGTCAACTGAAGGATCGAGGCCTTAGTTAGTTGAATTTACACACTTAGAAGAAGGTGAAAACGGAGCCCTCCTTAATTAATGAAAGGAGAAACAAGCCCAGTGTGACTACTCATGTGAGTAACAGCCACTTGAGTAAGTGTGGGTTTGTAGGATCAAATCCTAAGTCTTCGTTTTCTTATTAATGGCTCTCATGGTTGTCTTATTTTTTCACCCTCTACATTCTCTGTGTTTCTCTTGATAAAGCTAACAATGCTGCAGTCGTTTTGCTCCCTGTAGCTGTTTAAAGCTCTGTTTTTTAATAGCAATTTACTTGGGTAAGTGGGGATGGGTGGGAAACCAATTTATCACTCACCCACATTGTTTGTGAAGTTAGTGTTTAGTTTGACGTAGTGGTGTACACTTCTCCTGCGCCAACTCCACCTCTTTAAACTTAGCAAACTTTCATCTGCAGCATCTCTTGCCAATAAAAACAGTCATTCTGTTTTTGCTTAATATATTCCTCATTTGATCAAATCGAGCCGTTTACATATTTAATGTACCTGTTTTTGTATCCCAGCTCCCTTCAGTGCTTGGCATTTGGAACCTTATTAGTTCCTAGAAGCTATGGTGATTGGAACTATATAAACAGATGAGAGAGAAGAAGGATATCACCATTTCCCAAACTATCTTTAATAGTAGGGTGATCAGATAGCAACTGTGAAAAAACGGGACAGCGGGTGGGGGGTAATAGGTGCCTATATAAGAAAAAGTTCCCAAAAATGGGACTGTCCCTTTAAAAACGGGACATCTGGTCACCCTATTTAATAATCACTTCCATATAACACATCCTCCTTATCTGACCTTTTCATAGCTCTTCTATTTGCCTCTAGGATGTAAAAAATGTATCTCCACAAAATAAACAAAATCCCCTTTCTTTCTGATTCCTTAGGACCAGATTCTGGTATCCCTTACTCAGGCTGAGTAATAACTTATTCTGCAAATAATCCCACTGAAATCACTGGGACTACTTGTTGTGATAAGGGTGGACCTTGTCAATTATTTAATTATAGCTTGATCTAGCCCTAGGATTTTCTAACGGAAGTCCAATATGGGGGTATTATATTCCCCTTCCAAGACCTGTGCGCCTACTGTGAGATACTGAGCAACCTGAACTCTCCGGGGTAGATGCTTAGCTGGTGAAAATCCTCATAACTCCACTTAATGGCACTATGGCAATTCACATCAGATGCTGCCTCCCACTGTCTTCAGTGCAAGTTGATAGCATTTAGCACCTCTCAGAATTGGGCTCATTTCTGTAAATAGTTGCTACTTTTTAATACAGTAATCTCCCCATGCCAGTAGAACAATGCTCTTATCCTTGTATCTTGTTATGTTTAATTTGCACACTGCTTATTTAATCTACAGGAGTTGTTTATATTCCTCTTTCACATCCAGAAAGGGGGGGATAAAACCCCTGTCATTTCAAAAGGCTTTGTTTATCAAACACATTTTTCATAGGCTAGAGATTTGTTGATCATTAGTACATCAGGACAGGCTTCTGTGTCTCTGCCTACAAGGAGCACAATCTATTTCTCCCTGCAGAACTGAGACATTTGAACAACTCTGAAAACCGCACTTTCCACTTCACTTCCTGTAAATAACTTTACACTTATTCTGAAAGCTGACCTTTCACTCAGACAGCAATCTGTGTTACTGAAAACCTCTTAGAAGAGAGGAATTCTACTGAATAGTTTGAACATAGAATAATTATTCTATTTCCCTAGGTTTATTTATGTTTCTATACTGCAGGAGAATGTCAAATCATCTACATGTATGTGGCTAGAATCTATGAGGACGAACTCTCTTTGCATACATTCTCTAAACCAAGGCATGTTCCAAAAGCATATTTAAGTAGTCGTCAGTGTTAGTTTTTCTTAAACTGCTTTTAAAATACAGCCATCAGGGAACTCAATAAAAGCTCACTACAACCACCACCAAGGTCCTCAAGTTTCCATGAGTTCAGGCAGCCTAATGCACAGCACTGGCAGATAGCAAATGCATGCAAAGTAGATGATGGAAATTGCTTTAAGGGAAGATTATGTTATTAAGTGTTTGCAACAGGCCTGTCAAACAAGAAAATTATCAGTAGAATCATATACAGATTGGGCTTGGTTTTTAAAATCGTTAGAGACAAAACTGCACACCCAATTTGAGTGTGCAGTTACTATGCCTGCTTGAGCAAATGAAGTAATTGTGTATGCAAATGATCAGATCTGATCATTTGTGCATGTAATTACCCAATTCAAATATGCAATTAACATAACTGTATGTGCAAATCAGGTGCAGAATTGCATGCAATTGGGTGCCCGCTAATATTGTAAAAATCAGACCCATAACCTCTACTATTAATGTAATTAAATCAGAGCAGTGGAATTCTGCATGCTGGATAAATCTAATTAGATTCAGTTTGTAACAATTTGCCAATAAGAGAGTGAGTAGACAGATCTGTAGCGGGCAGCATAACTATAACACTGCTTCATTCTTTATTCAGAAAGGGAAAAAACTCTATAGTATACTTAATCTAAAATACCAGGGGAATTAAAAACCTTTGCCAAAAGAAAGATCCAAGAGTGAATGGGAATCTGCAAAGTCTTCCTTAGAAAATGGGTTGGCTATTTATATTAAATGGAAGCTTTCCACTGTACAAGCTTTGTGGATTAACGATTAGCTTTATTATTTGTTTACAGCCTGAAACTACATATTGGATGTGATCTGAGTTTACCTTATATCCCTGGTCCACAGTCTTCCAAGGGAAGCAGTGGAAACTCCACCACTTAGAATATTTCTCACAAGACAATGCACTAGTAGATATTTTGTAGGGAACAACTGTACACTGAAAGGAAGCTGAACGAGAAGATGATCTAGAAGGTATTACTTTCTGAGTCCAATAGTTCAGAACATTGTGTTCTACAGATTGTAAGTTTACAATTCTAGTGCTAATTATGAATGCACTGGCCATTTGTACTACATTTGAATTTCTAAGTAATTGTGATTTATAGCAAAACGTATCAATGTCCCAAAGTATTTCTCTTTGAGATTTGTACTTAAGTATTCATTCTTCCTCAGGGGTGGATTGTACATTTTATAAACCATACCTATGAAAACACAGGGAGCAAGAAGTAGCCAAAAGATCAAATGCAGTTTATGGCTCCCTTCCAGTTTGCTCTCTTAGATTTGGAGATACAGTCCATGGAGAATGATCATTCTAACAGGCATGAGACCAAGTCAGATTCCTCTAACAATTTTGTTTTTCTGTGCTTGAGTACTCAGCCAACATGACTAGAAACTGCCGGGCTGTGTTGCCAACTCTCGCAATTTTATCATGAGTTGCACAATATTTGGTGCCCCGCCTGCTGGAGTCAGGTGGAGTTAAGAATTTCAGGTGTTGTTTTTTTTTTAAATGTTTCCAGCCCTCATGATTGCAGGGAAAACTGGTAAATGTGAAGCAAGTGCACCTTAAAGTCGCAAAAACTAGAAGGCAAAAAGAAGCCAAATTTGATTTTTAAGCCAAATTCGTGATTTATGAACGCTTGGGCTGGCAATACTGCATCTGTCAAGGAAGACAGAAATAGAGGAAAACAGAATGGCTGTGTGCATTTATCATTTTTAGAGTATGTAGATTCATATGCAAGTTAGGCACAACCATCAGTGCCCAATGTCAAGTTATCAGTGATAATCTTGGTATCACAAAGTTTACACACTGTTGAGTTAAAAGGCTCAATTCTGTCCTCAAAGCCACATGGTAGGCAAGATTCTGATTTTACTAATACCGTCAGTGGCATAAAACCACCATAAATGATACCAGAATCTGGTGCAGGGGTCCCTGGAAAAGCCTGTACCTTACAGGGGTGCTTGCAGTTCCCCTTAGCTGTCAAAATCTCCTAGTCAGTTAGAAAGAACTGTTGGCTGGCATTTCAGGTTGAGGATGGGCTTTTCAGAGGACAAGGGTGTATTCCCACACCTTAACCAAATCACTGTAGAGACTTTTTTTTTGGTGTTGCAGGTATAGGAACAAACCGGGATGATCTTTAGATAATGGAATTCTGACTTCATATATTGGTCTCTCTTGTGTTCAGTGAAACAATTATTTATGGTATCATTCAAGGCCTAGTGGTCACAAGATATACCCCCACTCAACACAAAGGCCTTGGAATGAGTTAAATATTGACCATGTGATGTCGAACATCAGGCGCTGGTAGAACGTTGAAAGGAGGAACTGCCACTGATATAGACCTTCCACTTAGAACACTTGGCTACCAGCTATATATATTTATGAGAACAGATAGTATGTTACTCTGCAAATGTCAGTTCCTTGTTCTACATGACGTATCCATAATATCAAGGATGACAATTGAAATAAAAAACAAAAAAGCAGCACAGAAAAGTTGATTACTGTGATAATAGAGAACCAAAACCATTGCCAAGCCTGGGTGTCTTTTATGCTGACATGCCAGAAATAGCAACCGAAAAACCAATGGAGCTCAGGATCTTGCTCTCCATGTCTATACACTTTACCAAAATTCGCCTACAAGTGGGGACAATTTCTGAGACGTTGTTACACCCATCATGAGCGTTCAGGTTCTTCTGTAGTACAGAATGTGTGTGTTTGCTGGTGTGTTGTGGCAGAGCTGTTGGTTGATGCAGCTCAGATTTTCCCGTCTGTTCTTAACAGATGTTTCATTCTTTTTTCAATGGTGATGCACCGTACTTTGGCACTCTGCAACCTTCAAGCATTTGGTTTAAACCTATTCACAGAAAGCCAAAATCATTCTGATCAGATGTTGCAAGTGTTCCTAACAAACTGAGTTGGGTGGGTTTGGAGTCTTTTTTTTAAATAAATTACAGGCTTCACTGCAAAAAGCAACATGCATTTTTGCAACATTCAACTCCACAGCTAGCCTGGAAAGATCAACACTTTATAAATAGGCACACCAAGAACACAGCCCTAGTCGTGGGTTCTTTTAGAGAGTCAGTTTTTCTGTTGTGCAGCGGGTTCACAGCTGTTGAAGGGGAAGAACCAACCCTTACTCTGATGTGCACGCATGCCATCTAATCCTCTAGGATGGGATTTGCAAAGGAGCTAGGTACCCAGCTCCTCTCTGAAAGTCAGTGAGAGTTGGAGTCCATACTTGGGACCCTTTAATGTTAGTATTGTTATCCCTTAAAGTTAGGCAGGGGTTCTCAAACTTCATTGCACCGTGATCCCCTTCTGACAACAAAAAATTACTATACGACCCTGGGTGGGGACGCGGGGGGGGGAGGAGGAAGGGACTGAAGCTTGAGCCCACTTGAGCCACACCTTGGGGGCCAAAGCCCAAGCTCCACCACTCCAGGCGGGGGCAGGGGGGGGATCAAAGCTGAAACTGAAGGGCTTCAGCCCCAGGCTGGAGGCCTAAGTACCACCGCCCTTCAGCTTCAGCCCCAGGCCGTGGGGCTCAGGCTTCAGCAAATCGAAACCAGCCCTGGTGACCCCATTAAAATGGGGTCGTGACCCACTCTGGGGCCCCAGCCCATAGTTTGAGAACCGCTGAGTTAGAGCAATCAATTCATTTTCAAACCCCATCGGCCTGTTCTGCACCAATAATGTTGCTTGATGAGCTAGATTTTTTGTTGTGTTTGCTCTTAGTGCTGACAGATGAGTCTAAGTGTGACAAAATGTCTAATCTTTCATCTCCTTCCCACAAAACAAATTTGTGAAGTTCATATTTGTGCAGGTCCTTGGGTAACAGAACAGTGCAGGGGGTGCTGAATGTGAATTTCAACTTGGATCATCACTGATCCCCTGTGCACTCTTCCCCACCGGGATTACTCGTGTCCTCCCATATACTGTGCATGGGCGGAGGAAGGGTCGGTAGGGTTGGACAGGCTATTCAGAATACAGGTACCAAATAAGGCCCTGGTCCTTTCAGGTGCTAGGATCCTCTTTGAGGGCTGAGCAATTGAGGATGTTCAGCAACTCACCAGACACTCTTACAGAAACATCCTACAGAATTATTAGACAGTGACATCTCAAATAGAGAATTCTATGTCATGACTTTAATAAACCTGTAGAAAGGATCTTATCTCTATTCGTCTCTCTAGGTGATTTCTGATAATAGAGGACTCTCTAATCAGAGGCTATGTCTACACTTAAAATGCTGCAGCTGCAGCACTGTAGTGCTTCTGTCTCAATGCTTCCCACAGTGAGGGGTGTGGGAGGGAGGCAACTTCTCCCATTGCTATAGTTAATGCACCTCCCCAAGAGGCAGTAGCTATGTTGATGGAAGAGTTCTTCCATCTACCTAGCCCTGTCTACACTGAGGTTAGGTCATCAGAGCTACGTCTCTTAAGGGTGTGGATTTTTTACACATAGCTGAGACATAGCTATGATGATGTAAGTTTTCAGGGTAGACCAGCCGTAATAAACTAAGGCACACCAGGATCCAATGGCAGGAAGCCGAAGCCAGATAAATGCAGATTGGAAATAAGTCATTTAAAAAAAATAATTAGGGTAGTTAACCATTGGAGCATCTTGCTAAGGGATGTGATGGACTCTCTAGTATCGGAAGTCTTTAAATCAAGATTGGATGGCAGGTTTGGGTTCAAACAGGAATTATTTCAGGGAAGTTGTATGACCTGTGTCATGCAAGAGGTCAGACTAGATGACCACGGGGTGCCTTCTGACTTGGAGCCTACGATGGGTGAAATTATACAGCCTACGCTATGCAGAATGTTAGGCCAGATGATCATAAGGGTCCCTTCTGCCCTTAAAAGGCTATGAATATGGAGCAGACTGCATAGATCCTACTCACACAGTTGAGCAGTTACTCACAGAGGTAGTGCCACTGAGTGCTTACCACTGTGGCCTCATCACATTTTGGTCCTAAATGTCAAAAGAACACTACTGGTTAAGTTCTAGAGGACTCATTAGACAGCTGAAGTGAAGAGGAGCAGAATTTAGCGCAAACACATTAATCTTATTCAAATAGGATCGTGTTACATTTTTATTTGATTAATAGTGGACAAGGTCCATTCGTGTCAGCTGTTGTCATTATGAACGGTCAGGGAATTACCAGATGATAAACAACTAAAAGAGATACAAGGTTAAAGGGGAAAAAGGTGCAGATTAAAGATTAGGGATCTTTGAATTCTCCATGGTACTTTTCTTTTAAAGTTAATTCCCACCCACATATGTGGCTTTTATTGGAGCAGTCAGGCATAATTCAGCCCTTGTAAAATCTATTGAATTAAGGAAGCTGCCATAAATAAGGGAAGTTTATTGAAAACCTACAGTACAAAATACAGCGAAACTGCTCTTGTTGCTCATCACTGAGGCGGTTTGGCTGTCTATAGGCTAATTGCCTGCTGCCTCGGTAGATGATTTAGGTCTCCTGAATAAACTCTTTTGCCTCTAGTTACTGCTGCACGGATGATGTGTAGCTGTAACAGACGTATCGTGGCATCCACAGAACCAGCTCCATGTACAACAAGGTGAACTGAGGACAGGATGGCAACAAAGATAAGAGGGGAATAAACTTTTAACTTTTCATTTTCTTGCTTTGTGCCACTCACAACCTTTATGGGTGGGGTGTAGATATTTAGTACTAGACATCTGAAAATTAAATCAGAAGGCTGTTCATATTGGTTCAGCCTGAAGGGGAGGAGGGAAGGGATGAATGATTGTGACCACCTGGTGATTTCTGGTTAGTTTTGGCCCAATGTTTGTGCTCTTTGCATCAATAAAAACAGATCAGACTGAATGGGTCATCCCCAACATAAACAGTATTTCCAGGTCATTAATGCCATTAAATTACAATTCTGTAATATGGTCATCTTGATTGCATCCGTACTGAAATAAAGTGGGCTCCGAGGCAATGATTTCTGTGAGTTGGAGCACACAGTATTGGGAGGCAGGACTCCTGGGGTTCATTCCCAGCTCCAATATTGACTGTCTATGTGGGCAAGTCACGTAGGTTCTGTCTACACTACAGCCTATTCTGGCATAACCTATGTCGCTCAGGGGTGTAAATAAACTACCCCCCGAGCAACATAAGTTACACTGACATACGTGCTCATATGCACAGCGCTATGTTTGCAGGAGAGCTTCTCTTGCAGACATCGCTTATGCCACTCATGGAGGTGTTTTTTTTATGCCAACAGGCAAGGGCTTGCCTGTTGGCATAGAACGTTGTCGCCAGACACGCTGCAGCAGCGCTGCTTTATCGGTACAGCTGCGCTGCACATATAGACATGGCCTCAGTTTCTCTGTGCCTCACTTTCTCCATCTTCAAAATGGAGATCATAATGCTACCCCCTACTGCATGGGTTTGTGAGGCTAAATCAGTCTTTGTGAAGTCCTTTAAGATCCTTGAAACATAATTAGTATGAGAATTACTATTATAATTAGCATTCTTTGTTGAATCCCATCAGCATGCTTGGTGCTATTCAATACACAAAGGATGGCAAAGTCCTTCCTTCACAGTACTTAAACTCAAGATTGGGCTTTGTTGCACCTTCACTAAAGGAGTGTGTTCAAGGAGCCCCCTTTGCATACCTGCGCAGGGACAGGACACAGACCCAGTCCTTGTACTCAAGACTTCGTGGGACTAACTTGTTACCCACGCCCATAAGGGGTTGCAGAGTCAGTGGCACTGCCCTCCCTCCACATCACTGGTTTGCTGCAGTGGGGAGTGGACACAGCACCTGGTAAAGGGTGGTGCCTGTAGAATAACTGCATTTCCCTTAAACACCAGAGAGCAAAATGCCTCTGAGGCACTGGAGTGGTGCAACCCAACCTTCCCTAATGTAGGGCTGTGCCTTGGAGGCACACTCCTACTACATAGTTTGATGATCCTCGCTCTGTTTTCCCACTTATAAACCACAGTCTCCTTTCTTTGCATGCAGCCTCCAATTAATGGTAGGTAAAATCTAGGCTAAGAATGAGACTGTCACAATCCTGCAATTGCCACTGAACAGCCTGTCTTGCTGAATGAGGGTTGTGGTTAGGTGTCTGGCTGCGTGTGTGTTCCCTCTGTGTGCCGCCCCAGCTCTGCACAGACAGCTGGCACGGCAGACCTCGAGCAAACCGCCCAATGACCACAAGATCCGTTAAGGTATGGAGGCACCCAGCCAGGTTTATTGTTGACGAAGCATGGTACTAGTATCCTGCAGACTCTACCACACCACTAGTACATGTATGCCTGTAACAATGGACCAGCTCGGTGAACGGCGGGACTTTCTGTTCCTCCCTAGGCCAGACAAAGACACTCACTCTGAGATACCTCTTTATACCCTGATACAAAGAAGTTATATATTGCCCCTCTGACATAGTTAGCCACTGCCCCCTGATATGGCTAGTTATCACCCATCACCTTGTATACGTTGGTTTGATCAAAACAGCTCTATTACATACGGTCATCCTGACCTTATCTTTTAGGAGGGGTCAGTGTGTTCCTGTTATCCGTGGGGAATGTTTTTGTACCATCCTTAATATCGGGATGTTCTGGTACCACTTGATATCGGGATGTGTTTGCGTGAGTTCTCTGTGCCTAGCACTTCTTAGGAATGTGTATTTCTGCAATATCAGCCCTGTTCTTGCCAGACTCTGAGGAGGTCCTGCCTCTTGCTCACAGCTTGTCTTTGCTTTATATTAGTAAAGCTTTGACTACTACGTCAGCCCAGGCCTCATACCAGGCCTTTGATACAAGGGCTTATGTCTCAGGCTCTCTTCCTACTACAAGGGTAATCTGAGGACAGGCCATGCCAGAAAGCATTGGCAGTGCCAATCTCAGAACAAAGCAATGAACTGGCTTTACAAAGTCCCAGTATGTGGCATTGGATTGTGGCAGTGTCTCAAATGGCTGGTAGTGCCCGAAAAGTCTTTCTACTTTGGCTTGATCCTTGCCCTGGTTTGGACTTAGCATTACCTTTACATCTTCTGTCATACTGGTCTGTCACTGACAGAGTTCCACAGCAGTAATGCTAACTTGCCTTCCCCCAAAAGCTCCATTAATGTTACATAACCTGGGCTCTGTAATTCAGAAGGTTTGCCTCCCCACAACTGCTTCTGAAAAAGATAAGGATATCCAGATAAGGATATCGTTCAGGTTCAGGGATTGGGACTGGAGGAATTTTTGTCTGTGAATACAAGTTTGTAAAGTTCAGTCTATGATCCTTACGTAGCCCTGACGTTCACAGGCAGCCCACACAACCTAACTGAACAATGAACTGCGGGAAACATTCCTCTGCTTTCTTTGCTGAACTGCCAGAATGGGATTCAAAGCTAGGATTTATAGAGTTAAGAATTACATAAGGTTATATTAAACATAAAGTGCAATTTACATTCAAAAATATTTTATAGGCTTACTGCATCAGCGTTGTAGAATTTCATAAGCAGACAGTATACTTTTCCATTGCCTAGTTCAGGGGTTCTCAACCTTTTTCTTTCTCAGGGCCCCCACAACATGATATAAAAACTCCATAGCCCAGCTGTGCCACAACTGTTTTTCTGCATATAAAAGCCAGGGCCGGTGTTAGGGGGCTAGCAAGGAGAGCAATTGCCTGGGGCCCCATACCTTAGGGGGCACTGCGAAGCTAAGTTGCTCAGGCTTTGGCTTCAGCCCCGGGCGGTGGGGCTTGTGGACCCGGGCTGCAGTCCCGCAAGGTGGGACTTTGGCTTTCTGCCCTGGGCCCAGGGCCTGTGCTTCCACTAGGCGACCCTAGGCGGTCACCTAGGGCGGCAGGATTTGGGGGGGCGGCATTTTGCTGTCCTCAGCGGAAATTCGGCGGTGGGGGCCTTCCGCTCCAGATCTTCGGCGGAAATTTGGCGGCGGGTCCTTCACTCACTCCGGGATCCGCCGCCGAAGTGCCCCAAAGATGCGGAGCAAAAGGACCCCCGCTGCCGAATGCTCAGAGGAGGAGCGCTGCCGCCTAGGGTGGCAAAAACCCTGGCGCTGCTCCTGCCTGGGCCCTAGTGAATCTAATACCAGCCATGCTTGGCAGACCCCCTGAAAACTACTTGTGGCCCCCACAGGGGGCCCCAGACCCCTGGTTGAGAACTACTGTCCTAGAGCACTGTTTAAAAGCTGAAGGAAACGTATTGAAAGCCAAAGTGATTAAACTATACATAGTTCCTATTAATAATGATAATAATAATAATAAAAGTATTATTAATTATTATTATTATTAAAGCAAAGGACCTCACATGGATGCCTCAACCTGAAATTCAGGAACAATGAGGTTATTTTTGCTGTACGTCCTTTAGGCTAGGTAAGAAATATTGGCGGTCCCTGTTGGTGTCGTCACAATGCACATCACAGAATAGATTCCTCAATGCCTAGAAACAGCCTTTCTAATCAAATTACAAAGAAGAGTGATCAGGCCGGACTAATGAATTTCAGAAATATCATCTAAGGCAGATGTGGGGAAAAAAAATACTGAAACAACATAGGAACTTGCCTAAATAAAATTTACAAACAGTGCCAGCTAACTGGGAAAAAATAGCAATAACCTTTTAAAACATTAATTTAGGCTTGTATAAGAATACAAAGAACCTCTAGTTTTTGAAAGCAGGCATTGTCTCCCCTTTTTATTTCAATAGAACTGTGGCTTGAATACAGCACAGCAGGGTGTTTGTTTTCTAAAGTTGGGTCATTATCAGAGTGTTCAATGCAGTTTGCCAATAAGCCTTTATTTGGCAAAGCTTAAAACTGCTGACAAATGAGATTCTTCCTGGAGCAGTAAAACAAGGCACAGCTAAATAGGCCTAATTACAAAAACACGCCGAGTGCTGTTGGGAAATACGTGAATTTGTGAAGATTCAAATGAATGACTTCAAATCAGAAAGCACAGAAACCCTCCAGTGTCTGACACCTCACATCCCAGCCTACTAGTGTGGATATACGCTATACAAACCTGTAAATATCTTTGAACAAACATTTGGGGCCAAATTCTGGCTTAGCTTACACCTAGGCTTGGCAGGTATTTTTTTTAATTTCGACTGATAATGATTATTTTTTAAATCAATTTAAATTTTCACAGTTGCTGGAAATTATAGAGGTGTCAGACAATTATTTAATGACACCAGACATCAAGATTAAAAAAGTTAAAGCTTTATAAACGCTTAGAACACAGTCTGTCAACACACGCGTAAGATCAGAGTAAGGAGTAGGTAAATGGGGTGTTAGTCAGGTCCCTTGTTTTCAACCATATCTTCAAGGATTTGCTTACTTGGTCTAAAAGATACTGAGCAGCTGCCTTCTCTAAGCTCCTAATTGTTTTCGCTTGGCTCCTACAACTTTCCATCCCGGTGCGTTAACTGATGAAGAGGTTAGCATGTAACTAAAACCCATTTAAAACAATGTGATTCTCCATGCTCCTTTCTAGGTAGGGTCGGGTTACTGTAGGACTTGAGTTTATTAGTAGTATTACTGTAGCACCCTAGTCATGGATCAGGACACCATTGTGCAAGGTACAGTACAAACACAGAACACAAAAGATGGTCCGTGTCCCAAAGAGTTCTAGTTTTCTGGGAGAACAGAGTTTGAGTTCCGCTGTTATTCTCACACCATCACAGCTACACACAAGGCCAATGCATCTGTCATAACTCCACAGTAATCAGTGATGTGACACTGGAGATGAACTTGGCCCGTTATAAGTGCTGTTTTTAAAGTGCTTTCACCTACAGTAGACGTCTGTTTCTATCTCAACTTCAACCAGCCAGCAGCTATGTGTGCGCAACACTCTCCAATGAGAGACCGTAAGCATAAAGAACAGAAGTCAAAGAGAGTGATGTACAGAAAGTGCTTTCAAATTGGCTTTCCATTGCAGAACAAAGTCCATTAGCTGACTTAGAATAAAGCACTGAGGCAGTGATTGCTCTTCTCTTCAATTTCAGGACATTTAACAATATTCCTAGGCAAAACTCAAGGTAAAATGCAGTCCAGGGTTAAATGGCCAAATTCTCAGCAGGTGTAAGTCAGTATTGCTTCAGTGAACTCCACTGAATGCTGATCTACACCAGCTGCAGTGTGGCACAAATTATCTATTAATTACTTAAAGTGTAGTTTTATTTAAAATAACATGTTGGGGTTCCATATTATTACTTCTCAGTGATTTCCAGATCACATTTGCTCAATTTTCAAGACATTTTTATAAGCACTACCTGTATGAGCGCATGTTCCATTCTCAAAAGTGTCTCAGTCACTTAGGAGCAATGAAAGTCAATAGTATATTTAAAAGCTAAGTCCTAAGTCACTTTTGAAAATGAGACTTTAGGTGCTTTTGAATTTTTACCCTACATCTCAAATTGACCCTAACTACACCAGTAATACACCTCATTAAGGTCAAGATTACTGGTGATGATATATGAGCAGGAAAGAACCCTGCTCCATTTTCAGACCGCAGATTAAGTTTGCAGAGCTGGCATCCCGGGCGAAAGAGTATCTTTACTTGCAAAGTGATCAAATTTGATCTGTGAATAACGGAGACACAAGAAACAGGGCCCAACATGAAAGTCTTTTAAAAGAGCCAGTTTTCAAAGTAGAATAATACTTTAAGAGGGGGGGGGGACCCACATGAGAATAGTCATGATGTCCAAATACACAAAACATTAGCCTGCAAATTCAGAGCTGACCTTAAAAAAAAAAATCTAATTATTTGAAAGTGTTGAAGTGCATAGTTTGTCACTCAACTCTCCAATTATATCCAAAGCTAAACTCTTGGTTTTGAGGTACTTCTAGAGCTCTGATGTGACCACCTGGAATTACACATAGTGCTGGGCATGTAAATGCCAGAAAATATTCACAAATTGGAGGGCATCAAAAGTGATCAGGGTTGATTTATGAAGGATTCAAAGTTGTAACTATGTATAAGCAGGCTAAGTGAGGGGACACTTGATATGAACACAGAGCAGGGAGAGTTAATTATTTAGTATAGTAGAGGGTGTGTAACTAGGAGCAACAGAGTAAAACTAAGAAAATTAAAATGTAGGCTGAATATCAAAAACTTTCTAAGTGTGAAGTGTATTAGGCTGTGCAGACGTCTCCTCTGGGAAGTGGTAGAAGCCTTTTTGCTTGAGTTATTTAAAGTAGACTGAACACAATACTAGAAAATAAACTGTAGGGAACAATTCTATATCGGCAGGAAGATGAGCTATGACCTAGTGACCTCGTCAGCTCCCCGCACCTCCCAATCTCTTATTTGTGTAAGTCCCAAATGAACATCCAGACAGGGGTGAACCACTTCAAGTCAAATGAGACCCTGAATCTTCCCCTACTATTAGGTAGTGTCTACACTGCCATTAGACACCCACGGCCAGGCCCATGCCAGCTGACTTGGGTTCAGGCTAAGGGCCTGTTTAACTGCACTGTAGACGTTCAGGCTCAGGCTGCAGCCCGAGCTCTGGGACCCTCCCACCTGGCAGGGTCTTAGAGCCCAGTCTCCAGTCCGAGCCCAAACATCTACACTGCAGTTAAACAGCCCCTTAGCCCAAGCCAGATTCAGCTGGCATAGGCCAGCCACAGGTTTTTAATGGCAGTGTAGATGTACCCTGAAAATCAATTTACACCAAACCATTTCTGAAGTAATATTTTCCCCCAGTTGATCTGGAATCGAAAGTGGCAAAATACCCTATGTAAGATGTTCTCATAGACTTCCCAGCTGGTACTAGAAACAGAAGTTGCCAGAAATCTGATGAGAAAACTTGTTCTCAGGAGATTTGCAAACCAACTCTGCAGACTCTAGGGACTAGAGGGACTCTAGGGACCAGTAAGCATCTGAAGTTGGCAATATCATCTGAACGGATTCCAAACTCCACTTCTTTTGAAATTCACTCTTACTAGAGAGAGTAGAATATTGTTGCATTATCAGAGTGTTTGCAAGCAAACAAGGGCACTAAGTAATGAAA
The DNA here is from genome assembly GCF_013100865.1 of Trachemys scripta elegans. Classification (NCBI taxonomy): domain Eukaryota; kingdom Metazoa; phylum Chordata; order Testudines; family Emydidae; genus Trachemys; species Trachemys scripta. The sequence continues at coordinate 317,927,449 of NC_048298.1, read as the reverse complement.
TATTAGTGCCAAAAAGCACAGTCAATGGCTGTGCAGGTACAGTTCCCCTCAGACACAAAGGCTGGCATGGGTGAAACCTGTATGACTTGTCAGATTTCTGAATGTAAAAGAGAAGCAAGCTAAGATATTTGTCTTGATGCAGTATTATAGCCAGAGACTGTTGCCAAATAATCTCTCCATTACTTATCATAGAGGCAAAGTTAATAGATGGGGTGGAACTGGAATTAGTACTTGTGTTCTGTGGGAGATGCTGATTACCTCTGTTTTTGTACCGCACCAACCCAATGGGGTCCTGATTAATCATAATAAATCCCACAAATGATTTCAATCTCATTTTTAATATAAATTGTGATACTGTCGCCTTTCCTGCATATACTGCAAAGAACTTTAACTGAGATCTTTACATATCAGCCCAAACACTAGCCTGCTGAGTGACCTTGGACAAGTCACTTCGCCTCTCTGTTCCTCAGTTTCCCCATCTGTAAAATGGGATAACGATTATGACCCCCTTTGTAAAATGCTTTGAGGTCTACTCATGAAAAGGCGTATATAACAGCTGAGTATTATCATTTCAAGTGCTTTGAGTATCTCAAATGAAAGACGCTATGCAATTTACTACTGTAATGCATTAATGAATGCTTACATTTTTTAACTAAAATCAGGAAGTGCCTTACTGCTGTGAAAAATTTCCATACCAACAATCCTTTTTCACGGTGAAATGATACAAATGCTCAAGAGTCAATACAGCTATTATCTCTTCTGAAGGGTAGAGATAAGGAGTGTGTGGTAGGAAGTTTTTTAGGATGTTTCAAGCGGTATGTTCAGTGCCAACATACGCATCAGGACTCTTACAACACACTGCTTAGCCTAATCTGAATACTACTTGTACTATTCTAGTAAGTGAAATGGGGTCCCAGCTCTGAATACTGATAGCTAACTGGACAGTAACATTAGCAAAATATTCCTTATTGCTGGCAGTTGTGCTAGTTGAAAAAGCACACAAATTATGAGATTCTTTTGTGGTCATATAATACATCAGCAGCATCTTCCTGTTTTCTATTTAAATAGAACTCTTTACGATCAGAAGCAATAACTCCAGAGTTCAAGATCCTTGTCCTTGCCTTCAAGCTCCTGCAAAACGATGACCCTCCTTACTTATCAGCTCCTGTCCCTTTATGTATCATGCCCCACCCTGTCATTCTGACAATGATACCTGCTGGCACGAATTTAGCCCTAGTGGTACAGCATCTATAAATGCAAAGATAGAAGAAAGGCAATAGAGCTTTTTATAATGTAATAAAAGTAATAATTTAATTATGACAAATTAGAAAATGTGATTATGAAGTTTAAATAAAACTAAGAAAGGAATTTATTACTTTTGAATATATAAAGTAGATTTAGTTACAAAATAAAAGGTAATAATGAAAATTTTTAAAGAATATGAAAACATTTGATATTTTGTAAAGCAATGTTTTAAGAAGCTTTGTAGTTAAAGTCAAAACCTCCAAAGTTTTCTGGTTTTTGGAAGCTGAATTTTTTATTTTTTATTTTTGCTTTTCAGATTGGTTTTCAGGATTCCCCTCCTCTCCCTTCCTCTTTTCACAGGAACACAATGGAAAAAAGAAAAGAGGGGGTTGGGGTTATTTTTAATTCAACGGGAAAAAAAGGGGGGGGGGACAAAAATTTTCACATTCAGTGTTTAAGCTTTCAGCTCTCATTGGAAGAAACAAGACAGTTAAAATTTCCTTAATTTTTTTCATTTAAAAAGACATTTTTAAAAAGTCTTTTGTTAAAAAAATTTAAAGGAAAGAATTTCAACCACCTGTAAAAGCAAAATGCAGGCTTTTAGCTCAGCCATTAGAAGCTAAAACAGGGGTCGGCAACCTTTCAGAAGTGCTGTGCCGAGTCTTCATTTATTCACTCTAATTTAACATTTTAACATTTTTAGAAGGTCTCTTTCTATACGTCTATAATATATAACTAAACTATTGGTGTATGTAAAGTAAATAAGGTTTTTTAAATGTTTAAGAAGCTTCATTTAAAATTAAATTAAAATACAGAGCCCCCCCGGACTGGTGGCCAGGACCCAGCAGTGTGAGTGCCACTGAAAATCAGCTCGTGTGCCACCTTTGGCACACGTGCCATAGGTTGCCTACCCCTGAGCTAATACATGATAATGTAGGAGCATTTTGATACTGCAGTGATGGGAGATACCCCAAGCCATAAGACTGATAGTACAATATAAATTAGACTTACAAAGAAAATAAGTGTTAAAATATTAAAATATAAAGGCTAAAATGTTGACATAGAAGACCAGATCCACAGCTGGTGTAAAGCTGATTTACATCACCGGAGGATCTGGCCCAAAGTGTGTTTCTTTAGCGCAAACCAAGATCTGTATGCATCAGAAATATCAAAGTTAGATTTGACACCATACAAGTAGCTTGATTCACAGCTGTTATGCTGCCGTAAAACTAGTACAAGTCCACTGAATTCAGTAGAATTGCATTGGCATAGAACTGGAGTAATGAAGTGGTAAATCTGGCCCACTATATTTTGTTTGTTTATCAAAAGGGTATTTAAATACCTTTATTAAATATAAGGAGCCAGATCAATTGAATGGAATTATGGCAAACGGACACCAGGTGAGAATCTGGCCCATTGTATTTTGGATAACTTAGGGAAAGTCTACACTACAGCCGCTACAGTGGCTGCAGCTGTGCCACTGTAGCATAGATGCCTCCGGCACTGTCAGAGAGTTTTTTCTGTCAAAGTAGTTAATCCAGTTGTCTGACAGGCTTCAGCTAGGTTGACTGTGTCTATGCTGGGGGTTAGCTCAAGCTAACAACATTGCACAGGCTGTGAAATTTTTCGCCACCCTGAGCAACACAGCTAGGTCAATCTAATTTTTTAGTGTGGACCACGCCTTAGTTAAATTAACCCCCCCAAAAAGGCCTTGACTGAGAAAATAGAAAAGATCATATCTGAGAAACACAAGACAAAAAATACCACTATCTGAACTCAATTTTGGCAACAACAAAAAATAGACACTCTATCTTAGGCTATACAGCCTTTCCTTGCCAGCTAAGGGAATTTGCAGGTGTTAGATTACCCACAGGAGGCCTGGCTTGTTGTTCCCTTAGGGCAAAATTCTGCTCTTTGTTCCTCACTGCTGATCTTGATGGGAGTTCTGCATGAGGTCCAAGTGAAAAAATATGCAGTAACAACCACACTCTGGAGAAGAAATCCAGAGTATAGATCCAAGATTTTCCCCTAAGAGCTTTGCTTTCTCTGTAAAGGTGGGAGGAATGCTTTCTCCGAAACATTTTAGCTGCAGAACTTCTCCACAAATAGAGCACCTAAAGTACCAAGACAATTGTTTTTCAGTACAAGATATTATTTGAAATAAATCTGTGCAGATACACATGAAAAATAAAGCTCCTTTGCTTGGCATTGTCAAGGATAGCCTAGGTCAACTACCTAGTTTGGTCCTGTACAGAGAGTTAACTGCAGAGCTCTTTTCCTAAAATGGCTTGAGTCAGTGCTCTCACTATAGTCTCAGTTATAGATTTCATGTGTAACGTTTACTGTGACTCTTCTCACAGAGCAGATTTGCATTCTGAAAGGTGTTGACATAAGCTCTGTTGTAAAGGTTTCTCTGAATGCATGCCTAGCTGCGTTCATTCAAACACTGACCTTTTCCTGAAAATATCCTGTGTTTTTTATATGGAAAATGTGTTGTGCTCCTCCTTAGTACCAGATCTCCCTTTCTTTCCTGTACAGTTTTGGTTTATACATGGATACAGGTCATTATGGAGATGAAGGGCCTGAATCTCAATTACACTAAGGCCCCTTTATACCACGGTGAGGAAGTACGCTCACCTCTCAAGAGTTCCTCCTGTCAGCTGGGTGTGGTGCTGCAACTTTTGCTTTTTTCCTAGCACCCGCTGTAGAGTGTTGACCTAGTCAGGCAGGTCTTCAGTGGCTCAGCCCTCTGCCCAAGCCACACAGTCAACAATGAGTGAATGAACCCCTTCTGAGGTAACAAAGGTCCAACAGGGCCTATCGCTGTGCCCCTGTTGGTGTCTTTAGTCCTGTCTCTGGGCTCAGTTCTCAGCCCCTTCTGGACTAGCTTTAAGTCCATCCCTGCCCTGTTACAGAGCACTGCCTCAACGACTTTCTTCCTCAAGACTCTGTCTTCACCCGTTTTTTGATGTCCCAGCTCTCCAGCCAGGTCATCCCTTGAGGTCAATCCCCTTCCAGGGTAACAAAGGTTCAATAAATGGTTGGCCCTCTCCAGGGTCTTAAGCCCCATCTCTGGGCCTGTTTAAACCCCAGCCCCTTTCTTGGGCTTTTAGTAAAGAGTCTGATCCCCTCCTTGGGGCTTAGGCCCTTTCCCCGCTGACCGGCGGGAGAACCCAGGCCCACTTGTGACTCAGGGTCCCAACCCAGGGACCCTATAAACAGCAGCCACATACTGCTTCCTTTAATGATTCTTCCTGCTGAATTCCCTGGGCTGATTCCCACTCAGTCCCATCACCTTTACCCGTTACCCTAGGCTTATGGGTCATTGGGTTCTCTCTTTCTGTTTCCTGCTTGAGCAGGATCTCACCCATGCTGCTTCACCTGGAGAGTTTCTCCATCTTCCAGCCCTTTCTCACCCTTCTGGTCCCAGCCAGTAACTAACCTGCTCAGGCCTTGCAGCTCCTTTTATCTGAGCCTGCTGCACCCTGATTGGCTGCTTCCCTGCAGCCTTTCTAGGCAGGGCTGAAGGACCCACCTTCACTGCTCTTCTCCTGGGGCAGGGTGTGGTAGACCACAAGGCCTCCAGCAGGGGGCCTCAAAAGTCCTGGTACATCCCATCACAACCACTGTAGCAGTAAATGTACATCCACTTTAAGGTTCAATCGCTTTAAGGGGTGGGTAAATTTAAACCTGCTTTCAGACCTCTTAACACTGCCAGAGGAAGGTTAAGGGGCCTTAGTGACAATGAGAATCAGACCTCTATGCCAGTGTAAAGACAGAAGGATACATTCCGAAAACTTCTATTATAGTATGTAGCTATGGTTCCCAGCCTTCACTGGTTCACATCCCACCTTGATAACAATTGTTATGAAGTGAGTGGATGGAATATCAAGCTTATGTACACATACCACAGTCTGGGAACCCCTGGTATATAGTAAAATTCACAGTCTCAGCCCTTCTCATCAAGGAGCTAAATGTCCTGCAACGAGAATACCTAAAAGATCATCTAAGTCTCCAGCCTGAGGACTGGGGTCAACAGGCACAATGCACAATGTCCACAGCAAGGGGGAAGCTCGTCTGTGCAGGAGAGAGAGCTCTCTGTGGGGCTGGTCCAAGACTGGAAAGAACTGAACAGAACCTCAGAGCCACCAAAAACCTTGCCACTGTCTGTTCCCAGGGCTATTGCACTTCAGTGACCTCAACTTCAATAATAAGAACAGGGCGTAGCGGGCATAACATAAAAATGAAGTGTTACAAAAAAATTACCAAAAAAAAAATTAATAAAAAATATCTTAGATCATTTCTCTCCTAGGGAGAATAACAGAGTAAGGTAGAACCACATGTGACATAGGCTAATCACATTGCTTAATGCACCTCTGGAAGGCTCTCAGATTACTACAGTGATAGACGTGGTATAACAACCGTAACAGAATTAAATAGGATATGTGGGAGCAAGACCTAAGCGTTTTTAAACAAAAGGAGATCTGAGAAATATGCCCATTTCTGTGCTGGTCATTTGGAAACAAAGAATACTGTGTAAACAAAAACCACTGTGTACCTACAACATTTCCATCCCTCAAGGGGGCAAAGAAATTAAGCCAGGAAGCTGAGCATCACTTTTCATCTCTATTCTACCTAGAAGTTTCATTATTATGTGGTACAAACAGGCTAGCTATCACAGCCCTGATTCTCCTCTCATTGCACCAGTTTCCTACCCATTGTAACTTCCTGGATTTCAGTAGAATTCATTTTGACTTTAATATAGTGTAAATGGGAGAAGAATCAGACCTTTTGCTCTCTTGATCCTGTATTTTGTTTACATCTCTGTGTAGGGTCTAGATAATCCTTGTTTCAGCTGTCTAAATTCTCTGCTGCAACAAGGTAATATGAGCACATTCAGGCATATCATGTACTCAGTCTGATGTTCCTATTGGTAAGTTATTCCATATTTGTCTATTATAGGAGTTTCTTTCACCTTCCTCCAAAATACCTGGTAATGGTCAACGTCATTGACAGGACACAGGACTAAATGGACCATTATTCTGATCTGTTACGGCAGCTCTTATGTAATAGGACTCATATTGATAAGCTTCATCCACAGCAGCAGTATCACAATGAAAACTAAAAAAGCCACCAAACCTAAACACCCCAAGGAATTTTAAAAGGGAGCTATACATACCTTGGGCCAGACTCTTCTCTAACCACCTTTAGCTGAACCCGTGCAATTCTGGGTTGGTCTACATGGGAAGTTAAACCAAATTAATAAAAGGCGTGAATTGAAAGTACATTAGTTAAACTGCATGAACCCCCGCCACCCCAGGAACCTGTCAGAATTGCCAGGCAGTTGCCTGAGGCAGCAGCAGATGCAGACTAGAGCAGGAGCTGGTTAGCACAGAAAGGCACAGGCCAGAGTAGAAGCAGTCTGTTGAAACTACTAGCAATGAGAATGCTCCCGACCAGGTAGCGACACTGAGCAGATTAGAAAGATGCTTCCCTTAGGACCCTATATACTTGGCTTGGACCTCACCTGTGGATTGGCTGAACCCTGGTTGAAGGAATGGCATGGGGCTTATCTCAAGACCTGCAAGTAACTGCCTCTGGTGACTCATCCCACTCTGGTGCAGAGATGACTCATCAGACTTAAGCAGGCTTGGGCTCAGAGGTAACTCAGAATATGTCTACACTGCAATAAAACACCCACTGCTGGCCTGGGTCAGCTGATTTGGGCTCACAGGCCTTGGGCTGCAGGACTATAAAACTGCAGATAGATAGTTGTGCTCAGACTGGAGCCTGAGCTCTGGGACCCTCCCCTCTGCAGGGTCCCAGAGGCTGGGCTCCAGCCAGAGCGCAAATATCCATCTAGTCTTGCAGCTTGAGTCAACTGACACTAGGGTGACCAGAAAGCAAGTGTGAAAAATCAGGACAGGGAATGGGGGGTAATAGGCACCTATATAAGAAAAAGCCCCGAATATCAGGACTCTCCCTATAAAATGAGACATTTGGTCACCCTAACTGACACTGGCCATCCACAGGAGTTTATTGCAGTGTACACATACCCTCAGGTTTAGGCAAGCTCAGACTCAGAGAGGTAGCACAGAATCCTATAGTTAGCTTAATTCACTTCTAAATCAAAAGCAAACTAAGGTCACTTTGCTTCTGAATGAGAGCATCCACACAGGGATTTAATGCACTTTAAATTCACCCCTTTAGTTAATGTGGCTTAGCTTCCTATGTAGACGTGCCCAAAGTTGCACTGGTTTGACTAAATGTGTGTTTTAGATGCAACCTAAACCACTGCTGGCTACTCTTAAACTGAAAGGATTTTGCTAAATTGGTTTAAAAAAAGAAAAAACAAGTGCAACTTCTGTGTGCAGACAAGGCCTACAATGCTGGGAGAATGGGAATAATAGGTAAATGAGGAATCCCCTAAAGTTCCTTTGTATCAGAGCTGTGCTTCTGTTCTAAAGCCCTATTCTCTCCCAGTCTGCTGCCTCTGTTAGAAAGTGTTAGTTTTTTTTTAAAAAAAAGCCTCAGTTAAGTTTCAATTTGCTTCACAAGACTGACAAAAGGGACTTAATCCTTCTTGGAATTTGCAAGCTGTAAAAGGCTGAGAGTTAGGCCAGTTTGGTGGAATTTTTACTTGAGAATTGTTAATACTGTTTGGGGGGCACAGGTTTGTTCTGATTGATTTGTCTGACCTGTCCACCTCCAGCTGAGAGTCAGGGGAGCTACACCAACATAAAACTGGTGAAACAGAGTGGAGAATCAGGCCTACTAAATGAAATCTTGGTCCCATTGAAACCAATAGCAAAGCTCCCCCCCCCGATTTCAACGAGGCCAGGATTTCACCCATTGGCTTTAATTCTCTATTATGCTCAGCAAAATATCAGAGTTTGACATAATTAGGTTTAACTGACGGAATAAAAATGTTGTGAAAAAACTCCCACCCAGATGCTTTTGACTTGTTTTGTAGAGCTGAAGGCCTATATCTTCAGCGGGAGATAAGTGCCTAAATACCTTTTACAATCGGAGCCGAAGTTCTCATTATGAATGACATTAGGCCTGCTGAACCATTTAGAAAATGCAAAGGAAGACTAACAACAGCGACAAACATCTTTTTGGAAGGAAGATAATGGACATAATTTGCAATCAATTAAGAGAAATATTTAGACATGCCATTATCACTTCCTGGCTGGATTACTGTAATCCATTATTTACAGGGGTCTGTACTACAGTACTTCCTTGAGGGATTTGCAACTTTTGCAGAACTCTGGCTCCAGAACACTCACATTACTCCTGTGCTGTGATGTGAGAACTTTCCTGACTTCCTCTGAAGCAGAGAACTTACTTTAAAGATATTTTGGTTATACACTTTAAGATTCCAAGCGTTTTTACACTGGTCTCAAACTTTACTCAGACTTTAAAGTCTGCAAATTTGGAATGGTATCAGGAGGTTTACTCTAAAATAAAGGATTACCGACATCTCTCCTAGAGGAGGATTATGAACAAAGGTGCACAGTGGGACATTTTCTGTCTGCTTAATGTCACACAGCTAATAGTGAGAATTAACACTTTTCCTTAGTTAACTTCAGCAATTACTCACGGGCCTCTGTGGCATGTGACTGTGAATTTATGCTACATTGACTGAATTTTCAAAAGGTCTCAACCAAGGTCTTGAGTCACCACTGTGTTACTCCAGTTTCAAATTGGTTACTCCAGTTTTCAAATCTACTGGAACTAAATGAATGGAGTTACACTACTGCAAAGGGGGAGTTATGCAATGGGAATCAACCCCCAAATCTTGATATCTGAACCCAGAATTTTGCTCACAGAAAAACTTGCAATTTGAGCTCAAACAGCATTTGCTTTGCATTCACCAATCATGGGGCTGGGCACCAAATGCAAAGAAGTGTTGTCACAAATACACAGACCACTCTTGAAAACGTGCTCACTGTGTCCCAGAAATCAAACATAAGGATCCATACTGCCATGCAATTAAAAAAAGACTATTAAAACAGCCAACTAAAAAACCAAAAGCCCCATCTTTGACCCTTATTATACGTTAATCAGTATAAAGACTGAGAGAGCAGGGGACACGCTCATTTGATTTTAGCTTATCATTATATTTTCATCCTGTTTAGACAGATCTTTGCCTTCCCAATCTATTCATTTTCGTTACCCAGTCAATATCTAATTAGCCACAGCATCTTCCATTCTGTTAAATACTGGATTGAAGAGGCTGACGGTTACACTAAGTTCTTTGAAATGTAGCTCATATTCCTAGACTGTGCTAAGTAAAAGGACTTATAACCATGCCCCAGGCGAAGTACTGAAATCAATTTTCTGATGGCACCAATAAAAATACACATTTTTTCCTTTCTCTGTTGAGCGTTTCTTTCCCTAAAGCTATCATCTGTGCACAGCCCCTTTTTGTTTGCCTCACCAGGGTCTATACTGGGCAGTTAAAGTGCTACAGATTAGAGCGCTCTGCAATTCACCCCTCTCTACCGAATGGTCTGTGGTACCACTTCTCCCAGAAATCAGCCTGTCATCCTAGGGAACAACTGCCTCGTTTGTTTGCCTATGGCTAGAATGGCCCCTGGGCAAGGATATGGGGCAGCTGCAGTAGAGGGGCCAGGGAGCTGTGGTCCTGTGCCTCTCTCATTCCTCCATCCCCTCTCTCCTCTCTTTCCCCTCCCCATCTCCTCTTCCCCTTTTCTTTTCCCCTCCTCCCTCCCTTTCTCCCCCTTCCCCTCTTTCCTCTATACTATACAGTTTTGTTATATTACAATGCTCCTCCCGCCGACAAAACTCTCCTGCTTTGCTGACAAAATCAACCATCTCCATGGGGGGGGGAGCTTTTGGAGGCAAAGTTAGAGCCACAAAGCGTCAGCGTAGACACTGCAGGTATCCTACAATGCCAACCGTGACCGCTCTGCTCACTGTTTTGAACTCCGCTGACCCGCACCCAGCTACACAGGCATGCACCCCTCCCCTCTCAAAGCCCTGGGAAGTTCTGAAACTGCTCAGTGTGGGGAGCTCACATAGCTACTGCCCAGCTGAGCATGCCGGCTCTCACCAGCAAACATGCTCCTGCCTGGACTACAGGGGAGGGGGTGGATCTCCTGGGTCTGCGGGGAGAGGAGGCTGCAGGAGAACTCGGAGGGAATCACAGAATCAAAACATTAACGCGGTCTCTAAGGTGCCACAAGTACTCCTGTTCTATTAACGCAGAAGCCTGCTCTCCCCGGCACTAGGACCTCAATGGCAGGCAGGGCGGGCTGCTGCTGTGGGGAATGCGGGGAGAGACTGCTGTGCTGTGCAGAGCCGGGGCTGATGTCGGGGTGTCCCCGTACCCCCACCGGCGAACCAGTCTCCACTGAGCTAGGGTGGGGATACAAGGGGACACCAGTTGTCTGTGCACCAGCTTCTGCCTCAGGATTCGTTGCTTCCAGCTGTTGTCTGAATTAAAGAGACAGCATGCTGACATACTCACTCTCCCCCAACACACGCGCTCCCCTAACACACACTCTGTCTCTCTCTCTCTCTCTCTCACACACACACACACCCACATTCCCTGTTACACACACTCCCCTCCCCACACTTCTGTGGGCTTCATGTATTAGTGTTCAGCAATGTCAGTTTGGTCATATTTCCGAGTGCTACTGTAAGAAGTGATTAAAATGTGTTACTTTTGGGGCACACCCAGCAATCATTGCAAGGTTCATAGCATGGTGCAAACAAACAATGTCAGGCTCAGCACACTAAAGCAACACGCATTGCTGTGGCTCAGTGTTAATACGCTCCTTCAAGGCATCCCCCAGCCAAATAGCCCCCCACTGGGCTCCTATTATAGCCTTGTGTTCATAATGCACATCACAATACCAGGTATCAGAGGGGTAGCCGTGTTAGTCTGAATCTGTAAAAAGCCACAGAGGGTCCTGTAGCACCTTTGAGACTAACAGAAGTATTGCTCCCAATACTTCTGTTAGTCTCAAAGGTGCCACAGGACCCTCTGTTGCTTATCACAATACCAAAGAGCAGTGCAGGATCCATGCTTTCTGACAGAGATGGCTGGGTTGCAGGTTACCAGGGCAGTTGTAAAACGGCTGGTAATCTAGTAGGATGCCCAGGGAACAATGGGATTGAGAAACCAGCATCATGCGATGCTGTGCCTGCCCCATGAGGCATTGTAAACCCTTCCCAAAGCACCCAGCGGCCAGTTGCACAGTGGGATAGCTACCCATAGTGCACTGCTCTCTGGTGTGTCGATGCAAGAGCTGCTATTGCAGTTGTGCTTCACCGACACAAACAGCATAGTGTGGACATGCAGCAGCGGTTTAATAACAGCAGTGGCTGTACGTGGGCGTAACTTGCGTCGACAAAACTCTGAAGTGTAGACAAGACCTGAGTATTGTTCCTGACTCAAATGCTGAACGAAGCAGGCAGCTCTCTGGAGGTGTAAATTACCATCCGGCTAGAACAGGGGTAGGCAACCTTTCAGAAGCGGTGTGCCAAGTCTTCATTTATTCACTTTAATTTAAGGTTTCGCGTGCCGGTAATACATTTTAACATATTCTTAGAAGGGGTCTCTCTCTAAGTCTATATTATATAACTAAACTATTGTTGTATGTAAAGTAAACAAGGTTTTCAAAATGTTTAAGAAGCTTCATTTAAAATTAAAGTAAAATGCTGATCTTACGCCGCCAGCCTGCTCAGCCCGCTGGGTGGGAGGTGGGGGGTTTAGGGCAGAGGGCTGGGTGTTGGGGGGGGGACTCGAGGTCAGGGCAGAGAGCTAGGGTGTGTTGAGGTGCAGGGCACAAGGCTGAGTGTGTGTGGGGTTCAGGGCAGAGAGTTGGGTGTTAGGGGGGGTCTCAAGGTCAGGGCAGAGAGCTGGGGTGTGTGGACGTGCAGGGCACAAGACTGGGTGCGGGGGTTCAGGGCAGAGGTGTGTGTGGAGGTGCAGGGCAGAAGGCTGGGTGTTGGGGGCAACTCGAGGTCAGGGCAGAGGTCTGGGACTGTGGGGGTGCAGGGCAGAGGGATGGGTGTGTGTTGGGGTGGGGAGGTACAGGGCAGAAGGCTGGGGTGCTCGGCTCGTGGGGGTGCTCCCTGCCCTGAGCAGCTCATGGCAGAGGGCTGGGAGGGATATGACCTGTTCCACCCCGTTCCCCCAGTCCTGTCCCTACCTCTCTCTGCCTGCTCTACGGAGCAGCCAGCACGCTGCGCTCGGCTCTGCTCCTCTGCTAGGAGGAGGGACCGGAATGCACCACGTTGTGCGAAGAAGCGGCGGAGGAGGGAAGCTTGGCTGCCGCAGGACCAAGCTTCTGCCTCCTGCCCCCGCAGGGGAGAGCAGGGCGGGAGGCTGGGACCCCCCCCACACCGCTCTCCCCTGCGGGGGCAGGAGGCAGAAGCTTGATCCTGTGGCAGCCAAGCTTCCCTCCTCCCCCTTCTTCCCCCAGCTTGGCGCTTTCCGGCCACTCCGCCCCTCCTCCTGCTCCTCTCACCGGGCAGGCAGCGTGCCACTCAGAAGCGGCTCGCGTGCCATAGGTTGCCGACCCCTGGGCTAGAAGCAGGAAGGGAGGGAGGCCCTGGCTCACACTAGCCAAATGTGGGGCGCCTAGGACCAGGCCTTCAAAATGATGGCCTCAGAGGACACAAGCTGCTGGAAGAAGGACCACTAGGGAACAAGCTGAAATTTAAGGCTAAAGGTCACCACAGCCTCTGAGTGTGTGTAACAGCCACCAATGTGCTGAACGCTGGTCTACTCCTGGCCTGAGCCTTATGAAGCTGATGCCCAGCTGAGCTGACTGGGCTAAGTGGATGGATCAGGTTCAGGGGGTCACTAAGACCCTAGCCCAGGACAGGGGGGTGGATACAGAAGCCAGAGATCACGGGCAGGGCAGAACTCCCATGGACCCAACAGCCTTTCTGGGGGTCCGGGTCTGTCAAGGTTCCTTCCCCACTCTGAACTCTAGGGTACAGATGTGGGGACCAGCATGAGAACCTCTAAGCTTAACTACCAGCTTAGATCTGGTTTTGCTGCCACCACCCAAATTATTTATGAGTCATTTGGGAAACTCTGTCTACCTCCCCCGCCAAAATATTTCCCTCCCAAGTACTATAACCCTTCCCTGGGTAGCCTTGAGAGACCTTTTCACTAATTTCCTGGTGAACACCGATCCAAACCCTGGGATCTTAAAACAAGGAGAAATTAACCTTTCCCCCTCCTTTCCCCCACCAATTCCTGGTGAGTCCAGATCCAACCCCCTTGGATCTTAAAACAAGGAAAAATCAATCAGGTTCTTAAAAAGAAGGCTTTTAATTAAAGAAAGAAAGGTAAAAATAATCTCTGTAAAATCAGGATGGAAAATAACTTCACAGGCTAATCAGATTCAAAGAGCCCAGAGGAACCCCCTCTAACCTTAGGTTCAAAGTTACAGCAAACAGAGGTAAACCCTATAGCAAAAGGAACATTTACAATTTGAGAAAACAAAGATAAACTAACACGCCTTGCCTGGCTGTTACTTACAAGTTTGAAATATGAGAGACTTGTTCAGAAAGATTTGGAGAGCATGGATTGATGTCCGGTCCCTCTTAGTCCCAAGAGTGAACAACACCCAAAACAAAGAGCACAAACAAATGCCTTCCCCCCTCAAGATTTGAAAGTATCTTGTCCCCATATTGGTCCTTTGGGTCAGGTGTCAGCCAGGTTACCTGAGCTTCTTAACCCTTTACAGGTAAAAAGATTTTGGTGTCTCTGGCCAGGAAGGATTTTACAGTATTGTACACAGGAGGGTTGTTACCCTTCCCTTTATAGTTATGACAGGGTCAAGAGAAAAATACCAAGTCTACCGGAGGAAAAAGCAGGGAGGTTCAAGGATTTGTGTGGAGGGGTTGCGTAGGTCCCAAGCATGGAGAGGAGCTGCCATGAGTTCCATCAGGATGGCCCCTCAGACAGAGAAGGGGCAAGCCGGCTGGGCTCCCTCTCAGCAGGCCCCCCCCCCCTTACCATGGTGGCTCAAGGCTTCCCCAGTATAAAGGGGGCTTCTGGCAAGACAGTAGGCAGAGCAGGACAAGGTACAAGCCACACTCCCGAGTCCCAGCCACGTGGTGCTGACTGCCGCAATAACTGTGCACATGGCTTAACAGGGACATTGGGCTGGGGCCAAATTTAATTGATTTTGCCAGTGTGCCAAGTGTTGGAGCATCACTCCAGATTTCTGGTGCTAGAGTGATGCTCTGGATTCCTCCAGCAGCACTATGCCCCTGGATTACATTGAGACACAATATGTATTTCTGCCAGTCTCTCCCTATCAGATTTGCTCCATTTACAAGAACAACTATAGGATTGTTGTTTTTTTAAAGGGCAGATCTGCAAACTTCCATTGATGTTAATGGGAGCTACAAGATGTTCAGCATTTTTGAAAATCAGGCTACTTTAGGCGTTTAAGTATGAATTTAGGACCCTAACTTTAAACATCTTGGCCCAGAGTCACAAAAGGACTTAGGCACTGAGATATTAAGCATCACAACGCCTAACTTTTAGGTGCCTAAAAAGTCATTGCGATCTACAAAGCCTGAATTAGGCACCTCAGCTCCTAAACTAATGCAGGGGGAGAGACAGGCACCTTAGAATGCGATTCACCAAAGCCAGCGTGCTAGGCAGGGAGGCTCCTAAACTAGCCAATGGGAGACACCAATCAGAGGGGTGCGTCTTAAGTCCCACTCCTCTCAGAGTTTGGCATCTAAATCTGGGCTTCAGCGAGGTGCTTATCTCTGCTTGTGATCCACAACTGGGAACCGCTCTCCAGGAGTCAGGCAGCTTAAGTGCCCAAATCATGAGCGCGAGTGAGGCAGGCACTGAACTTCACACAAAATGGCCAGGAGGATGAGATGGTGATGCCCAGATTACAACTTTTAGGCAGTGGTTAGAGCACTCACCTGGGATGCAGCAGACCCAAATTCAATTACTCCCTCAGGGCAGAGCGGGAGAAAGGATTTGAACGCTCAGGGAGAGTACTCGAAGCACTGAGCTAAGAGTTATTGGGTGAGCACCACTACTAGCACCACCAACTCTTCCTGCTCTGGCTGGATTTTGAATGGGACCTGATCTGGAAGGCGACCTCTGAGCAAGCCTACCGGATCAGGCCCTGCATTGGTGAGACAGGCAGAGGAGTGTCTGTCTTCCCTCAGTTCATGGATCGCTGTGGGGCTTACGGTTACGCAGCTGAACAACTAGGGGGAGGCAGCAATGCGCATGCCAGAGACAGAAACACAGGTGCCCAGCCCAGGGAACTTGTACAGCAGAAATTTAGGAGCAGAGTGAGTTTAATTCTTATGGGGCTCAGCGCATTTGAGTGGGAATTTTGTGGCTTCTAAAACTGGGGTTTAGGTGCTCAAGTTTTGTGCATCTGAGCCCAACTTTTGTAAATCTCATCCTTATGGACTAGTGCACTGCACTGTCTGTGTAGTAGGGTGCACAGTCTTTTGGTTCCTTAAAGTGGACCCCAAGTCCTACTGTACCCCAACTCAGTGTATCTAAGAGGAGGCTCTGACAAAGCAGCCAGTGAGCTAGGCTTTCAAGGGTTAATGCCCAGCCAGTGTACAGAGGAGGTACCAGTGGTGAGCTAAACAGATGCAGCTGAATCTATTTAGGCTAAAAAACTTAAGAAGAAGGGGATGTTATTCCCTCACAGAGGGAAGGAGAAGTTGGTGTTTTGGTCACAAGCCCAGGAGGGGAGCTCTGGGACACATAGGAGCTACCCTGCTTGGCTTGTGCTTATTTAATTTGCATTTTTACATTTATTGCACATGTGGTCAGGGAGGAGTAGATTTCCAAAGATGTTCTTCTTTCAGCTTTGGAAACATCCATATATAATAATTCCTTGCACATTAGTGTTGGTGTTAGCAAATCTGGGATGGAAAAAAACCCCATGATTAGTCAGAGTGCATTTTGACTGACATTTCAAAACTCCTACTCTCTTGAACAGCACACAAAAAGATCCTGAATAATCATTAAAACAAGACAGTTTGCAAAGCAAAACTCTTCGCTTCTGTTTGTGCTGCTGATAGATCTGTTTGAATCACTGATTTTTTTCAGTTCGGTGACTGAACTGAAAAGTAAAAAAAACAAAAAATGGGTCAACCCATTTCCATTTTTTTCCTGGTGGAAACAAAGAAGTTGAAAATTTCACATTGGGTTAAAAAAATGGAAATGAATTTTTTAAACTATAATATAGTGAAATTCTGAAAAAAAAAATCATCAAAAAGTTGAAACATTGATTGGAAATGCCAAAACAGGCCTTTGTGACATTTTCAATTTTTAAAATGTCAGTTGAAATAATTTGCCGCGTAAAAACAGCAACCCACATTCACACACTGACTGCCCCCGCCGTCCGCAGCGGCAATTCGGCGCGCTGCTTGGGGCGGCAAAAACAGTAGAGCCGGCCCTGTTGCTAACAGTACATCACAGAACAACTTTACCTGGAGTACGGGCCTTATAGAGAAGCCTGGATAGAAAGCTGAGATGGCCCAAACAAAAATCCCAGAATGTTGAAAAATCTTGGGGTGTTCAAAATGCAGCTCAAGTCCATGTCTTAGAATAAGGCCAGACAGACAGATAATGACACCCTTTTGGAGGGCCAAAACTACAGAGAGAGACAGAATTTAATCAAACTGAATCTAACAGTATTGAAAGCTGCATAGCTCTTATCAGTTTTCTGTAGGAATATAAAAGTCAGATCTACTAATCAGTAGCTAAAAAGCAGCCTTGGGGCTTTGCACTTGGCAACACTGAATGGAAAAGGTTAAGTAGTCAAAGTATAAAATATCTACTAATATTAGAGTCAAACAGTGACACTGTCCAATAATTGACTTATGGATGAGATGTGCATCTTTCACCATCTTGAGGTTGCCAGCAGTCATAGGAAATAATGGAAATAAGAAACGAATATCTTTGTGTATCAGGCCCAAACCACAGCAGAGTGTGACAGGAAGTGGGTGCGTCGTATCTCCTGATAAATGAAATGATATCAAAGGGTACGCAGAATCTATCCCATGTCAGAAGGACTAAAGGTTAAATCTTGCTCCATAAGATGGAGAAGATTCCCAGGTGTCCTCTCAGGAAATTGCCTCATTTCCTTACAGAAGATTCAAGTGGGAGGAAGTGCTCCTTCAAAGTGGGGAACTCACATTTGAGTCCTAACTACTTGCAGCAGGACTGAGTTTAGCTTATTGGGTTTAAATAATCATTATTTAAATGGCATTACTCTGGATTTAGGGCTAAATCTGGAGCTCTCATATGCATGAGCAGGCCTCTGTGTGCATGAGTGTAACTGTATGCAGAATCTGGCCCTTACCCTGGTGTAACTAAGATCTGATTTGAACCCCAGATGCCCACTTACTCCACTGCTATTTGGCACAATTATGAGAGCAGATCCACACCCTTTAATCATTTCTTCTGGCCATGGCTGTCAGTGACTCAAATTTTCTCATAGGTGAAATCTGACAGCAGAGCAAGTTCGAAGATGACTTTTGTATGAGAAACACTAGGAGTGCGTGGAATAAGGTTTTGTATCAAATAACATTAAATCATCCCCTGGTTGTGGACAGTGACTGTCTCATAGCAAATGGTTTTCTTAGTCTTGAATCTCAATGAAGTGGTCAGACTCCCTGACAAAAACCATAAAGGGAGACTGGAAAAATGGTTTCCTTCATTCCCTAAATATGAAGAGCATGTTTCATGGACTCAACGTGAATTGTTAACATACAGGCTTCAGCTCTTTCTCCTCATTGCTCCTGACCTGGTAGCCAAAAAACACAGTGAACATGTGGTGAATCTGATCTCTAGATAACTGTACACAGAAGAACTGTTATGGCGTATTAGTACAAAAAAAATAACATGCTGCCCAGCTGCAGGAAAGTGGATCTGGTGCTTGTCACATATATTTTAATATAAAATGCCTAAAAGGTGATGTCAGTAAAAGCATGCGCCACAATGCAAAAGAAAAAGGGGGGGAAATAGGATTTTTAAAGGGATTTTTACATACAAAGTGTCTGCAACAATCAAGTTGTTTAAAGTTAAAATTCTCTACATTTCTGCCTTTTTAAATGGAGCATTAGACATTTAAAGGGGCAGATCCACTGATTTCAATGGAGTTATGCTAATTTAAACCAGCTGAGGATCAGCTCCAAGTAATCTAGTAGCAGCCTCGAGTATACATTGCTCTGCAGCTCCATTTAGACACAAGTTTTGTGTCTGTCTTTTATAAACTGTTTCATCCCTGTTGTATGACAATTTGGGGAGGAGAGAGTGTGTCTGTAGTGACATATACATATAATGATGGTGGCTGCTGATCTTTGGAAAGTTTTGAACCCAACCTCCTTCAAGGTCTTACTGGCAAATACTTTAGCTGTCTCTGCCACACAGAACCTTGCATTCTTGAGTTGTTTATTGTTCACATGCTGATAACCTTGATGGAGACATCGTAAAAATGGACTCTCATCCTCAAGGAGGGGCTTGGCAATCAGTGTGAACTTTGGGAAGCTTCTGTCTCCCTAACATGTACATTTTCTGCATGAGAAATAACTGGTGCTTAAAAGGATCCCATGTCATCAGTACTATGGAATATCTCATTTCAGAATGAGAACATGCTGCAAAATTCCATGAGACTGAAACTGAGCCAACACAGAGTCGGTGGGGATTTCTACTCTTTCTGCAGCATTATGATAGGATTTTTATTTTTAAATGTGTGCCATGAGTGTTATAGTTAATCCTTAAATTTGCGTACAAGGAAATCTTAACTATGTGAATCTCAGGCAGAGAATGGGTTAATCTGGCATCCTCAACTTAGTCCCTAGTAAATATTTTTCTTGGTTAGGAAACTAAGCCCAAGTGACAGATATTGCTTGAGGGAGTTGCTGGTCAAGACTGAGCTGCGTTGACAGAGCTGTGTTGGAAAGCTTGAATACTGCCTGCATATAGCCAATATAACCAGACCTGTGACCTTCTCAACAAGAAGAGAAGAGAGAATATAGTTTGAAAAGCATTTGAGTTCTCACTAGAAACGCTGTTCAGTGTTAGGGTGACCAGACATCTCTGCTTGCAGGAGCCATCCAGAGGTCCCAGATGGTTTTGCGGATGCCAGCTCAGATGCCATGGTGTTGGGCAACTATAAAAAACTAGATAGTAAAACTAGGACCCAACTACAACCTGGAATGCCTGGTCACCTCCTCCTGCTCAGGCAGCACCTGGGATAGGGAGGCAAGGAGCCTCTTCTCCTTTAAACAGGAAGGGAGGGAGAAGGCCACAGCTCTTGCTTAGGCCTGGTCCCCACTAACCCCCCACTTCGGACTAAGGTACGCAAATTCAGCTACGTTAATAACGTAGCTGAATTCGAAGTACCTTAGTCCAAACTTACCACGGGTCCAGACGCGGCAGGGAGGCTCCCCTGTCGATGCCGCGTACTCCTCTCGCCGAGCTGGAGTACCGGCGTCAACGGCGAGCACTTCCGGGATCGATCCGGGATCGATTTATCGTGTCTAAACCAGACGCGATAAATCGATCCCAGAACATTGATTGCCTGCCGCCGGACCCGGAGTTAAGTGTAGACATACCCTTAGTCACAAGGTGGAGGGAAGGAGTGGAGCAGCTGCAGCCACTGGTATTTCCAGAAGAGAGGAGGAAACAGCAAAGAGTCCTACTCCCGTAAGGGGGGTGGGAGTGAGGAGGGAAGCAGCAGCCCGAGAGACTAGCAAATCACTGAAGGGGAAGCGCTAATTGAGAGGGTGATTTTTTGGGGGGAAGAGGGGAGCATTAGTTAAGACAATGGACTTTTGGGGAAGAAACATCATCCTTCTTTCCAGCTATCATCATCCTGTTTTTTCGCTGGGGAAATCTCACCACCCTCTTCAGGCTGTCAACATGATCACTGCCCTTATCACAGCCCTATAAGAGCCCGAAGGCTGATCCTGCTCTCATTGAAACCAGTGAAAGCAAGACTGGGCCCTCATATAACAATCCCAAGGCCTGATCTGGAGAGGTGCTGAGCAAAGCTGCGTGGAGAAAGGCAGTCCCGTTTCACAGAGAATTTTGAAATTTGGTTTCATTTTGATTTGGAATGAAATCCAACATTTTCAAAGTTCGCCATGAGAGCTCCAAGGCACTCTGCTTGGTGGGCTGCCCCAGAGCTGCTCACAGGCAGACACCCAGGAGCCAGGTGATTGCGCTGGCAGGAAATCAGGTAGGTTTCCAATAGACGTCTGCCTGGCTGACAGGTTTCTGGCAGAACTTCAAAACTGAACCGTTTATGCAAAACAGTCCGATTTCAACAAATCAACAAATTCCAAGGAAGAAATGTGTTGTCAGAATTTTTCTGACTAGCCCCACTGCTGAGCACATGGGATCAGTTCCAGAGGGCACAAGCCAATGTGGTACCAAATAGCATGGTACGATACACAGCGCTGGAGACAATACAGAAGATGGGCAGGAGGTGGTTGTTATGGCAAGATCCTGCACCCCATGAAGTCAATGAGCTCAGGATTGTGCCCCTTAGCCCTTCAGAACAGGGAACTCGTTATTCGTCCGCTGCTCAGTGCCGTGTGCTCTCACTGTGCTGTGAGAAGAACAGGAACCATGTTGACAGACTGAAGAGGGTGACTGGGATTGGGTCCTATTATTGGAACATAAGGTTATCAAGGACCTGATCCTTCAAACCCTCATTTACTTGAGCAGGCCATACTCTCACAAGTAATCCTGCAGCAGCCAACAGGACTGACTACTGGCATAAGCAAAGATTTCAGGATTATGCCCTTACTTTGTTGAAAGATATATTAATGTTACGGTACACAAAACCCATGTGCGATGCTTAATGAATGACGTCTGGGAGTTTCAGTGGGAGCTGGGCACCCGAGTCCTGGCAGCCCCTATGAAAATCCCACTCTTAGACTATGAGAGAGAACAAATCTCAGGGTGTGTCTACACGGGCACCACAGGGTGTGACTGCAGCTTGTGTAGAATAAACACGCCAGCTTTAATACCACAGCAGCGAAGCTGCAGGTGCATAGGCTGTACCAGCCTGCCCAGAACCCTGAGTAATTATTCAGGCAGCTAGCCTGTGCTGAAACTCATGCTGCCATGGCTTCACTGCTCCGGGACCTGAGCTAGTTACATTAAAGCTAGCTCGGGTATGTCTGCAATCACACCCCATGACTGCAGGGTAAACATACCCTAAAAGGCCAATCTCTTCCCAGTAATCCTGAACCATACATAACATAGTTCAGGCTCCTAACATGACCCTCAGCTACTGATGGCTAACACAAATATTTTACAAGTAAGCTGAAAACTCCATTGGAGTTTTTTCCAATTTAAATGCATTGATTTCGTTATTTATTTTTACAAGACTAAATAAGAAGCAGGGCAGTAGAGGATAGAAAGCCCCTGTGTATTGGCACTAGATAATTGTGTGATAGTCACTGTCCTGGCCTACACTCTGGGGTCCTCCAGGCTAAACACATGAGCTGCTACAAATTGGGGCTGTAACAGACTCGGGCCAGGTCTACACTACAAAATTATATCGACCTAACTTGTGTCGACATACAGCCACCGCAGTAATTAAATCACTTGCGTGTGTGCACACTTGGCTTCTTGCGTTGGTGATGCACGTCCTCACCAGGAGCGCTTGTATTGATTGTATTGTCAGTGTGGGGCATTGTGGGATGGCTCC
Organism: Trachemys scripta elegans; assembly: GCF_013100865.1. Taxonomy (NCBI): domain Eukaryota; kingdom Metazoa; phylum Chordata; order Testudines; family Emydidae; genus Trachemys; species Trachemys scripta. The sequence continues at coordinate 317,905,481 of NC_048298.1, read as the reverse complement.
TGAAAGCCAGTAACAGTCGATGAAAGTAACACAGTGTCTACACTGACACTGTGTCCACCTAATTACATCGACCATGACTCTACGCTGCTTGGGGAGGTGGTGTAACTAGATTCAAATTTAAGTGAAGACGCTTCAACAGCTAGGTTGACGCAAGGCAACTTATGTCCACCAAACCATGTAATGTAGACCGGGCCTCATATCCTTTACAGATGGGGCACTAAGGGGGACCTGTAAAACCCACCCACCCTTTCAGTCACAGGTTACAAATGCAATCTATATAATGTGCTACATTCAGTTACATTGCGTGTGCTTATTAGCAACTCTAACAGCTGCTAAACACTTGAAACTCAACCCTGCCAACTCATGAGAGCAGCACCACTGAAGTCAATTGGGCTACTCATGAGTGAGATTTTGCAGAAGCAAATCCTACAGCTGTAAATGCATCTACAGCTTAACCTGTAATATGAGCAATAAATTACTTGCACATTTTAATTTCAGAATTAACGCATAACCTGTTCACTTTTGAAAGTCTGGAATCAGATCCTGGTTTCGGTCACACAGAAATTCAGTGTGGGTCTGATCCTACTCCTAGTAGATATTTGTCCACACCACAAAAGCAATGTAAATTGGGCAATCACCACTCAAGAACAGGTTTCAGAGGGGTAGCCGTTTTAGTCTGAATCAGGAAAAACAACAAGGAGTCCTTGTGGCACCGTAGAGACTAACAAATTTATTTGGGCATAAGCTTTTGTGAGTTAAAACCCACTTCATCAGATGCATGGAGTGGAAAATACAGTAGAGAGGTATTTTCCACTCCATGCATCTGATGAAGCAGGTTTTAGCTGATGAAAGCTTATGCCCAAATAAATTTGTTAGTCTCTAAGGTGCCACAAGGACTCCTTGTTGTTTTCACTCAAGAACAGGATCCCAGTTCTGCAGCCCTTCCTCTCAGGAGTAATCCTTACTCAGCAGAATACTCTATGTAATCAGACAGCCCCCCCCCCCCAATGACCTGAGCACCTCACAAATATTATGATATTACCTCCACAATGCTCCTGTGAGATCGCTGTTACTGGGCCTGATTCAAAGCTCACTGAAGTCACTACAAGGACTCCCACTAACTCCAGATCAGCTCTATTGCCCATTTTACAATAGCAAGTTGAGGTACACAGACAGGTCCTCAGTGGGTATAAATCAACATAACCCTGGTGACCACCACATACTGAGAATCTGGCTTCCTCTAAATTCTGGAAGATCACAGAGGGTCTCAGCAGAAGGGACAGGACTTGAACGTAAAACTCCAGAGTCCTCAGGTAATACTTTACCACAAAACCATGCTTCCATTGTTAATTAGCTGAGTAAGAATGAGCAGAGTTGAGATAAAAATGGCAGAGCAGACTGGAGAACCTTTACCAGCATAATTTCAAACACAAATTAAGTCATTACAGCTGAGTTTAAATTTAAGCTACATTTTGAAGTAGTTTGGGAATTAGTAATACATTTGAAAAGTGACCCAGAATAAGTGAGAAGTTAATCTCTTCTTTTTTAAAAATTATGCGTGTGTGGGGAGGGATATCATGTCGCCTTATTTCATTTGAAAGTGATAACTTTTTCATCACTACATTTTAAAACTGTGTAGTATGATGTCTTCTAAAATAAATTTCACATGAAATACTGTATGAGTTAGGGGATCTTGTATTCCCAGGGAATGTGAGTATTCATTTCACTTGTCCTATTACAACTTCCTACGAATTTACTCAGCTGGCTTCAATCAAAAAAAAAAAAATCTGTGGGAATCTCTCTCTCTGTGTATGTTATGAAGCTACCAGGCCCTCACGCTGATAATTTAACACCAGCTAAGTACATGAGCAAAGATGGGAAAATCTGAGTAATTCAATTTCACGTTCTTTCCAGATTTTTGATCTATAGAGGACACAGAGCACTGCCTTAGCACTACCTATGAAGTATAACAACGTAACTGGCACCCCTTTTCTAGAAACCTAGGGCCACCTCTGCTTAGCACAGTGCACACTGATGATAAAAGTGGGGGGACGGGTTTAAACAACCACAGTAGTGAATAGAATTGTATACAACAAGAACATGATCCTTTGAGGTGCTGAGCACTTCCTGTAACTTAAAGGGAGTGACTGGCATTCAGGTTCTTACAGGTGGATACGTAGAGTTATTCCCACCCAACTTTGTTGTAGAAGAAAACAATTCAAGAGCAACCCCCTAATATGATTTCATTCCTGGGCCTCTCAAGTAAGCTTTACAAGATTACCAATCTGTGATGGTCAGTGTCCCCAGGACATGCTGTCATGATTTACCAGCGTGAAACTGGCGTACGAATAAAGCCCTTTGTATTAAGCCTATCCATGTCATCACAAGGTAAAATTCCAAGAGCATCAAAGGCCCAAATCCTCAAAGATATTTATGTGTCCAACTCACATTGATTTCAATGGGATTTAGGCCCCTTTGAAAATCAAGGCTTAAGTGAGTTAGGAGAATAAGTCACATTTTCAAAAGTTACTCATGCCCTTAGGGCCAGATTTACAAAGATTCTGATGTGTCCAAGGTCGCCTAGTGTGATTTACAAAAGCATCTAAACAGATTAGGTGCCTAAATCCTTCAGTGGGAGTTAGGTGCTTAAGCACTTTTGAAAATCGCACTAGTCACCGACTCTGGCATCTTTAGGCACTTGAATACAGGGGGGAGGTGTGGGGAGAGCGCTCACTGTGAATAGGGGGTGGAGAATAAGTGGGGGAGTGAGAGGAGCTACTGAGACTCAGGGGCAGGGAGTCAGCCTGCACCAGCCTGGGTAGGGGAGTCTTGGTAATTCCTCCTGCTGTTTCTAGGTGGCTGGTACCTGATGCCCTGTGTCCCACCCCCGACTGCTCCACAGCTGGTGCCCTGAGGCCCCTGCTTCCACCTAGGTGCCAGCACCTTGTCCCAACCCTTACCTCACCCCAGCAGCTGGCCCATGTGCTCCTGCCTCTCCCCTAGGTGGGTGTCCCCAACAGTACCTATGAGGGCTGGAAGTCAGGGCCGTGACACAGCCCTACCTGCTCCCTAATGGCTGGCCTGATATTCTGCACCATGAGAGCTGCTCCACACCTCCTCTGGATCCTGCCCTCATCTCTGCCCTCCCCAGCACGCACACAGGGGCAGAACATAGGCAAATCCCTCTCTTACCTCTAGAGTGGGGTGGAAAACATTGGGGATGTGGAAACATATCCACCCGCCCAATGTTTCCATTGTGAGGGTGGTAGCCACCTTTGCCCTGCTTCTGCCACCCCTTGTAAATCTGATCCTTAGGAGCATAAGATTCATTGGAAGTCTGTGGGATTTAGTCTCCTAGGTCACTTTTGAAACTAGGACTTAAGTTCCCAAGTCACTTAGGCGCTTTTGAAAATTGTACCCATAGTCTATTTTAGGTAGTTATAAGCTGTATTGAATCTCTGTTTTCTCTCTTAGCACATTAGGAGCATACATAAGGAAGCTACCCCCTGGCTCCTAAAGACTAAGGTAGCCATATTTCAAAATAAAGACTAAGACAATTTTTGTGGCATCATTTTTTAGAGTCATGACAGTACTTGCATGCTGGACTGTAGTGCAATTTCAGTCACACTTTATATTAAGGGTTAATAAATTAATAGCAGACTAAGGCCAAGATCTGTTCCACCCCAGTGAATCATCACAATGTCCAGTAGATCACAACCTCTTACGTCACCGGTTAGATGCTGCAGAGTGGGCAAAGCATGATGCCAATGCAGGCCACCTCTCTCTGCCCAGATCAGCGGGTAGTCAGCAGTCCCCAGACCATGGTGTACTCCAGGGGTTGGCCACCTTTCAGAAGTGGTGTGCTGAGTCTTCATTTATTCACTCTAATTTAAGGTTTCGTGTGCCAGTAATACATTTTAATGTTTTTAGAAGGTCTCTTTCTATAAGTCGATAATACATAACTAAACTATTGTTGTACATAAAGTAAATAAGGTTTTAAAAATGTTTAAGAAGCTTCATTTAAAATTAAATTAAAATGCAGAGCTCCCCGGACCGGTGGCCAGTGTGAGTGCCACTAAAAATCAGCTCGAGTGCCGCCTTCGGCACGCATGCCATAGGCTGCCTACCACTGGTGTACTCCTTGCTTTCCTGAAAATATTGTCATCCAGGAATTGCCCAGAATCCACACACTGGCAGCACACATTTCTCTGCCCTCAGCTGTCAAGGGACCTGTGCTGGCAGTTCCCAACCTCCACCCTGTGGTTACGTCCACACTGCAATAGAAGACCTGCAGTGAGATTCAGAGCCCAGGGCAATTGACTTGGGCTCACACTCCATCCCAAGCCCAAATATCTACACAGCTATTTTTAGTTACACAGCCCAAGCCCCACAAGCCTGAGTCAATTGACCCAGGGTTCTGAGACTCGCTGCCGTGAGTTTTTCTTTGCAGTGTAGACATACCCTGTGTCTTTGGAAACACCACATTAATCTGCCCGAGATCAGGAAGTAGCCAATTCCCCCCCACCCCCCACTCCTCCCCCATTGGCTAGGGAAATACAGGTTTTCAATCAACCAACCAACCCAAGGCTTGCATCATACCTCTGGTCCTCATTTCCCAACCCCTCCCCAGCTGCAACCCCTCTCCTTGTCCCAGTATTCCCGACCCACAACCATACATACTAAGTCCTCTGGCTCTGGCTCCTCCCCACCCAACACAACAAACATTTTGGTTAGGCCAGCTGACTATTCTGATGTGTTCACAGTAAACCTCCCCATAAAATAAAAACACATTATACCATAGAGGCAGCTTGTAGCAAGCAACATGAATTATGAAAAATGTACTGGACAGGTGTACAAAGGTTCGGATAGAAACATAGTGGCAGGCTGTTCACCAGGGTAAAATCTGACTCATTGAGACCATTTTGGCGTGTATCACAGCAATAGTTGGAGCTCTAGCTCTGCGCAAAAAAAACCCCAAACATACAAACCCCTCAAGACTGAAAAACTGCTATTTTGCATGGGGGAGGGGAGGGCTTATATCTCCAGATCCCAAATTTGGATCACTCTGCACTGCCACAAGCCATAGAAAATTCCAAGAAAACCTGTGCAAGCACGAGGATTTTAGAGCACTTAGGAGCGTTGTCCTGGAAACAGGAAGGATAGAATGATGTTGGAGGGCGAGGGCTCCTCTATACATCCATCGGCAGCACAGGAGGGTCTGAAAGGTGTGGAGTGGCCCGTTCATCTTGACTGCATGTGAGCACCCCATGTAGAGGACTATAACCTGAAACAATGGCTCTGAGACCTGTGACCTGCTGCATTCATCTCAGCGGGTGTTCCCCACTGCCAGAGTGCATCAGAACCTGCGATATGCAGGAAGCATGCCTGTTCTCAGCCACCTGGCCAAAGGGGAAGGATTTCCCCAGATCCTGGCTCACATGGGGACAGGGAGTGGGCCTCAGACCCTCGCAAAAGGACAAGCACTCTTAAACCCAGCTCTCATGAAGAGGAGTGGGGGGGTTCAACATCCTGGCACACATACGGGGCAGCGAGAGGGGCTCAGACCCCATAAAAGGGCAACCCCCCCGCCCCCCTGGGCACACATGGGAGGGGAGAATGTGGTGCTGACAGGTGCTTCTGCTGTTATTCTTCCCCAGTCCCTCTGCCATTCACCCCCACATCCCAGTGTACCCCCCCAGCCCCCACCTCTCTCCCCTACCATCCATCCCCATAATCACCCCTTCCCTCACTGCAGCCCTAAACCCCTCTCACCCATCCCCCTCTCCCTGATACTCCTCCCAAGAAGCATTCACATCTAATCTCCCCCTCCCCAAATACTCTGATTACATTTCCCTCAAAATGAAATTGCTACCCATGACTCAAGTTGTAGCAACCTTCCACCACTCAGTCCAAAAACTTCTTTTGTCTTAGGTGGGGGCTTGTGATTAACTTATCCTTAGTTATGCTAATTGAAGAGTGAGTTCACAGCCATCAATCTCACTGAGGTCTGTGATTCATCCAGTCATTAGTACTGCTCAATTTAACAGTACAAGGCAGCAAAAGGAAACTTTTTTTGTGGAAGGCTGTAATTTGGGAGGGCCTTGGTCAAATGATCCCAAATTTGGTCAACTAATGCTATTCTATGCCCCCATGAGGTGCACTAAATTTCAAAGCAATCCGAGTAACCATTCAGATTTTATAGCACACAAAAGTTGAGCTTTAAAGCACATAAAATAGTAGGAAGGAATGGAAACCCTCTAGCTGGTTGTTTGTATTAGCACGTGTGCACTGTAAAAAGATGTACTTTTCTTAAATATTGTTCTTAATTTAGGTCCCCCAAAGATTTAGTGGGTGTCATACCCTACCTTGGGTAACTCTCAACAGATTGAGACATAAATAGTTTGATCTCTACCTCTACCTCTAAGACCCCAAAGCAAACAAACAAACAAAGAAAGTAAGAACGGAAGATTTTTGTAAAATGGCTGTTTGTTCAGGAATTAGATCTCCACAACCCCTGGCTCAAATTACCCCAAATTTGGGTCACCTACTCTACCCTGCACCTTCCTATGGCACACCAAATTTCAAAGGAAACCAACTAAACATGTTGATTTTAGAGGAATTATAAAGGCTGACCTTTAAACAGTTAAGGTTGTGACACAACCTTAACTATAGTGGTTCTACCACACCACAATACTTATGTCCAAGTGGCCCAGGGAAAGAAGCAGCAAGGCAAACATATACCCATACATTCTGCTAATTCTCTACCGTCCTCTGCCATGGACTTCCTGTGTCACTCTGGGCAGGTCACTTAGGCTCTTTGGGTCTGTAAAATGGGAATAATGCATTTCCCTACCTCCCTGGGGTGCTGTGAGAATAACTACATTAAAGATTGTGAACGCTTTGAAATCTGATGAAAAGCACTACAGAAGAAATAGGCATCATTCTTATTTTGTGGAGATTCACACTCTGGTAGTATTGCTATAGCAAAGGGATAGGGTTTAACTATACTGTAGCACAGCGGTTCTCAAACTTTAGCAACCCGAGGACCCCCATTTTGATTTAAAAATTGTTGCGGACCCCGAACCCCCACTCAGTCCCAGGCCCTGTCCCCACTCCACCCCTTCCCCCAAGACCCCAATCCCGCCACACTTCTTCCCACCCCTGCCCCTCCTCTTCCCCGCCTCTTTGCTCCCCCTCCCCCAAGTGCACCCCATCCCTGCTTCTCCCCCTCCTTCCCAGCGCCTCCTGCGTTGAACAGCTGTTCCCCGGCATGCAGGAGGCACAGGGAGGGAGGGGGAGGAGCGAGGGAAGGAGGGAGAAGAGTTGATCAGCAGGGCTGGCGGACCCCCTGGAGTATCCTCGGACCCCCTGGAGTACCCTCAGACCCCAGTTTGAGAAACGCTTCTGTAGCACAATGAATCATATGTTCCTCCAGCGCAGCTCTCGCTATGTACACTCCTGAATTTGATTTGATAGATACTATCTTGAAAAATGACTTCAAGCCAGATTATGTTCCCCAATGTGAGAAGCCCGTAGGAGGGCCAGAGCTTAATGGAAAACCTGGCTCATTCCCACTCACACCAGTTCCAAGAAATCATCTCATCGGAGGGGTGGGATTAGCCATACTGGGGAAGGGACCCGGCTGACTATCTGCATGGGAACTGTGTGTCTCCAATAGCAGGGTGCAGCGCATGGTGCTTGGGGGAGGAAGGGTGGAGCAGTATAGCTAGGATACTTCAGGCACTTGCATTCCCAGCCTTTCGGCAGCAGGTTGGCTGGCAGCAAGGACTCCCCTGGCTGCTAAAGATTAAGGTAGCCATATTTCAAAATAAAGACCAGGCCATTTTTGTGGCATCATTTTTTAGAGTCATGACAGAACTTACATGCTAAACTGTAGTGCAATTTCAGTCACACTTTATATTAAGGGTTAATAAATTAATAGATGTTACAAGCATGTTACAGACATGAGTAACGTGCTTCTGTGACAGCCATCACCTTGGCCAACATACTGGTGACTTCCAGAGCGAAAAGCATGAGCTAAAAAGCCAAGACCCTAGAATGCAGCATCACATCCTCTGTGTATTAGGCACAAAGGGGGAACCTATAATGCCTGCTCACCAATGGTTTACATATTAACAACTTCTTCTACTGTTATATTTATAACCATTGATAACTCTTCAGTAGAAAGCAACAAAGAGTCCTGTGGCACCTTATAGACGAACAGATGTATTGGAGCATAAGCTTTCTGTTCGTCTATAAGGTGCCACAGGACTCTTTGTTGCTTTTTACAGATCCAGACTAACATGGTTCCCCTCTGATACTTCTTCAGTAGAAGGTGTTCTCAGATGGTTATAAGCAACCTACTGGCCTGTTGGGCTGTATTAGACTGATTATTAAAAATCTTTTAATCATGTATTAACTCTTATGATTTACTTATAAATGTATCCTTAATATAAAGAGTGATCATAATGTCTACTGTTTGGCTGTCCTACAGGTTTGCTCCCACCTTACCAGTTACAGCCCTTTGAAATCCATAGTGCCCTTTCTGTCATGAGTATTCACTGAGTGACTTATATGGCAGGAGATGCAACCGCTCTTCCTTTCTGAGCCATCCATTTCTTGCTCCTTTCACCCCTTAGGCCTGGTCTACACTGGGAGGCGGGGGGGGGGAGGAGGAAATCGATTGAAGTTACGCAACTTCAGCTACGTAAATAATATAGCTGAAGTCGACGTACTTAGACCTACTCACCACAGTGTCTTCACTGCGGTGAGTCGATTGCTGCCGCTCCCCCGTCGACTCTGCCTGTGCCTCTCGAAGCGGTGGAGCACAGGAGTTGACAGGAGAGCGCTCAGGGGTCGATTTATCGTGACTAGACTAGACATGATAAATCGATCCCCCTTGGATCAATCACTGCTCACCGATCCAGCGGGTAGTGTAGACATACCCTTAGCCTGCCTTTCCTTCATGAGTGCTTGGACATGCTCACCTGAGCTCCAGGTGCTGTGTTACTGGATATGGCATTATGTTTCTGCATGGCAAGAAAGTATCAATGTGTGAATTCCTAAAAGCTTATGGAATAAAATGGAAGGCCCAAGCAGGCTCATCTAATTAAATAATATATGCTGTTTTGCTTATGGCAAAGAGGAAAGGAGCTCAGATGGACAGAAAAAAAAAGTCTGAGAAAATATCGTGGATATGGATTTCCAAACTATTCCTAAATCCTTAGATCCACTTATTTCTACAAAGAGCCTCGCTCTCCCCTTCCTCTCTCCCCCACCCCCCCAGCAAGTACCTCTTCATAATGATAAATAGTGTATTGCTTTCCCCAAAAACCAATATGGAACTATTGTCTACAGGATGTATTTGTAAGAAAAACAGCAAGTGTGTTAGAAAACTGCTTTGATCACCTGACAGAAGAAATAAGAAACCTTCTCTCATATTTCCAGCTTCATAAGAAGTCCACAATCGGATTTTTAGGCTGATACTTGCAAAGTTCAAAACACAGGCTTTGGCCAAATGCTGGGTATTGTCATCACTGTCTGATGCAGAGGTCACAGCGGCGAGCCAGATATTCACACATTACAACGGCATAGTTCAAACTTAATCTAATTAGTGGGTAGCAAATATTGATTCCTTCCTGCTTTTAAAATTCCAGCTTGGAAACAGCCCCGGGTAAATGTTTCACTAAAAATCATATTTAGGATTCAATTTGGGCCTTATTCTTCAGTGTTCAATGAGTGAAACTTCCACTGAATCCCTTACATGTATGGGGGCCTTAAATTCCATTTCATGTGGACAGAAGGAGATCTGATTTAAATAAAACTCCCAACTCCCCATTTTTAATAGAGATTTTCCAGTGGCCTCTAACCCCCAAACAAAAGCAACCCACATTAGTGACTATAGGTAACCCAAATATTTTTTCACATCTTTGAATTCTGTAGTGAGTGCTAGGGATAATAGAAAGATCATAGAGTAGCACCTCAGTGTAAATGCTATTATGCATCCTATAAAGTGCCAGGAGAGTCAAATATAGTTTGCTCTGAAGGGTCTAAATATTGCTGGAGATAAGTCTGGCCTGAAAAGTTCAGCTCCCAATCCAGACTCTTCCAGTACTTGAAGGTATTCAGAACCATGTTTTGGTTCATCTCATAATAGACTGGGGCAGCTGTGACATTCAGTTTTGGACGAGGATCTGAATTTTTCTAAAGTTCAGGGCTGTTTGGATCAGGTTGGTTCAGGCTCTCCACTGATTAATACAAAGCCCCTCTATAATTTAGAATAACAGATAAAAAATACAAATGAGTGAGAATTGTAATGATAATTCTTGTAACAATGTGTTTATCTTATGAACTACTTTCTGTTTAGCACATAATCACAGTTGATTAATACGGGTCAGCAGCAGTAAGGGTTCTTCTGGCAGCTGGAGAAGTGCCATTCTCCTGAGGAGTATCTCTTTGGGACTCTAACACTATTTGCAGAGGTTTAATACAGTGGTGCATTCTAAGGCAACTACAGGATATCCAGAACAGCAGAGTGGGATGGCTGGAGCTAATCTCTTGTTCTCATTCCATTTCCCTTAAACCCAGAAGTCTAACTTGTGATATTTCATTTCCATTTCACAACTGCATACTCCAGTTGCAAAATAACTGGTGGCACTGATAAGCGAGGGAGTCCTCTTAATCTGTTTTACAACCCTACCATAAACCTATCGGCTGTCTCTAGTTTTCGTATGCACCCATCACCCTGGAATCTAAGGAGCAAGGAAAATTAAGGAGCAAAAACCCAAATGATGAAAATGTCCAGTTGTGTCCTAACCATTAGACAGAAGACAAGACTCCTGGATTCTGTTCTTAGATTGTAAACTCTTTGGGGCATGAACCATCTTTTTGTTCTATGTTTGTACAGCACCTAACACAATGGAGTCCTGGTCCATGACTAGGGCTCCTAGGTGTTTCCATAATACAAATATTATAATAAGCTATTCCACTGACTTTCTACAGGACCTTGGGTGAGTTACTTAGTTGACTCATCTGAAAATCTGCTGTGTTGATGGAATACCTGCCTCAGAGGTGCTGCAAGGCTAACTTACATGTTTACAAAGCGCCATGGGAGCTTTAGTATTTTGTGACCCTTTAGGCATCAAGTCAGGAAAAACAATGCCGATCCAGCAAACATTGGTAAAAGCAACTATCATTTCAATTTACAGCTGGGATCAATTAAATTTTAATCTACCAAGTATGTGCAGTAATTAACAACAATACTTGGCACTTTTATAACATCTTCCATCAGACAATTTTAAAGCACCTTTAAAATGTTAATGACCAATCAGTACCTATGCAACAGGGAAGGGATGTTACAGCTTCTCAGCTGAATGAGTTCTGTTAGACACCTGCACAAGAAAGAAAAAGGCAAAGCAGCACCATGTGGGTTGTGTTACTGAATTATCAGCCTGCAAGTGACCAATTTTCTACCTATGAACACAAGAAATATAATTATTTTTAGGTCATATGAATGAGAAACTATTATGTTCACAGCTACTGTATATCCCAGGTGTGAAGACAACAGATACAAGTTTAAATATTAAATGCAGAAATTCAGGTCTCAGTAACACTGAAATTGTGACTCAAAGCCAAGAAATTCAAAGACATTGGCTAACACCCACACAGTTGCAGGAAAAGACAAGTTTCATCCCCAAGTGAATTTTTTCACCAAGTTATAAGTCCCTAAACTTGGCTTTTAAATGTTACTTGCCAATACAACCTTTGATCACAAACTTGTAATTGTAGTACATAATATTAATACTAAACTAAATGTTTCCAAAGTTCTGAACTTCCCAGGGCTTCTACAGATCCCTGCATTCAAGTTTGGTAAAATACCCAGGAAAGAATAATTTACCTTGGAGGGTGGACCTAAATACCTCCAAGGATCTAGGCCAGGGGTCGGCAACCTCTGGCACACGGCTTGCCAGGGTAAGCACCCTAGCGGGCCGGGCCAGTTTGTTTACCTGCAGAGTCAGCAGGTTTGGCTGATCACGGCTCCCACTGGCTGTGGTTCGCCGTCCCAATGGGGGTGGCAGGAAGCCGCAGCCAGCACATCCCTTGCCCGCACCGCTTCCCGCAGCTCCCATGGCCTGGGACGGCGAACCGCAGCCAGTGGAAGCCGCGACAGGCCAAACCTGCTGACACGGCAGGTAAACAAACTGGCCCAGCCCGCCCGGGTGCTTACCCTGGCCAGCCGCGTGCCAGAGGTTGCCGACCCCTGATCTAGGCTGTGGTGACTAGGGACAATATGCAGAGCTGTAGGTCTACCTGAAATAATGAATCAAATGTTCTGGTCAAATGCACAATAAGACTTGGCTCTGATAACATGCGATCAAATACTTGATCCATCTTCACCATGCTGTCAGTTAATATGAAAAGGGATGTTGTTTAGTCATTAGAGCAAAGAACTTGTATCAAGACTCGTGAGGCCTTATTCTCAGACAGAGTAACAGAGTGGAAAATTAGGCCCCTGGATTCTATTCCTGGTGCAGAAAATGTTTATAAAGTGCTCTGAGATCCTTGGATGAAAGGTGCGAAGTGCCTAAACGTTAAAGACACCTGCCTATTCTAATAAAAAGATTAGAGATTTCCAAAGTCAATGAGGTTGTCAGGCTGAGATGCTGCTTCTTTACACTACAGAAGAATTGGTGGGGTCCCAAATCCTGCACTGTTACACTGATGCCGTACCACTAACCTCAATAGGGTTGCATGGACGTGTCATAAAAGAGGGCAAAATGTGGCCTGGTAGGGCCTGATTTTCTGAGGTGCTGAGTACCCCACGGCTCCCACTGACTTCATCTGGGATTCGAGTTGCTCGGCCCTTCTCAAAGTCAGACCCCTAATCTCATCTTTCATTGCAATACATGGTCTGTCACTCCATGGTCATCAGAAAATGAGGGGGGTACTGACAAAGGGCACTAAGATTTGACTCTTTCATTGTACCTTGTTTGGAAAAGGTTTAAAGCTAAAGTAAAACTTTTCTGAAGCACCATGAGGTTCACTGACAATGGTGGGAGCTGCAGGTCTCAAAAGTTGATTCCTGTTGATTATGTTCATTATAACAACACATGGAGCGCTATGGCAGCATGGACTGAATAGTCACCGGAACAAAACTGTTTATGAAGCGTTGGTCGTCAAAAAGATCTGAGTGTCAGGCAAGAGCTTCACACCCCCATCATAAAATGCCCTACATCTTTTCTACCCATAATTAGACTACATAGGCAGTATGGATTTGGGAGGCTGGAGGGAAATGGGTGAATTAATGTGCATAAGGCACCTGGTTGTGTACAGAGGGAGTGGGCAAAGGAAACAATTCCAATATGAAAAACTTTTTGGAAGGGAGTCAAATAAAGAAAACTCATGAGCCAGCACTTTGTTCTGATGATCTTGAAACAGCAGCAAAAGCACAAGGCTGGCCAGTTTGCATATGTGTTGCCAACAAGAAGTCAAGAAAGAAACAAAGTTGGCAATGAATCAAGTTATTGTATTGACAGTAACAGAGGAAAGTCCCTTGGAACTCGGCCACGGCCTCACATCCTACCAGTGAGCAGACAACATTCTGGTTCAAAGATTGTGCCAACACCAATGGCTTCAATACACCTGGCTCCAAGCTTGTGGAATTCCCTTTTTTGCACACCAGCGTTCTCAGACCTGGTTTACAACGGGCCTTTACTCTAGTTATTTTCTGAACCTTTGTTGCACGGTTACTCTGTCGTGCTGTTTGATATTCTTGTTGAGTAAGTTCCTGCTTCTCCCCCAAGGCCTGAGTCAATGGGGTTTGTGCCAAGAACACGGGGGTTGGAATCAACCTCTAGCACAGGCAGGCAGGGTGCAGGGTTGCTCCATAGTCCCTTTGTGGTCACTATTTTTGCTTCGGGGATAGTGTTTGAAATCCCTACAGATACCTTATGTGGGCGTTTGTGGTCACTAGATCTATGTAATTGTGGACTCATGGGCTACACCCTGGTCCTTTCCCGAGCCAATGCTCTCTCATAGCCAGAGAAAGAGAATCATGGTGCAACAATGTGGTGAGTGGAAAATAGTTTTCAAAACAGGGGGAAATGTTGAGAAATTTGGCACACACCGTCACTTACATCCCTCCACCTCTACATTCAAGGGCTATATGGCATTACACACAAGAGACCAGAAGGACAGTGTGGGCATGATAAGGAGTCTGATGCTGCAGTCCTGACCCAGCCAAAACCCTCCTTGACTACTGTGAGATTTTTGCCTTACGAACAGAGCTGCAGGGTCACACCTTTGATAAAACTGACTTACCCTAAAGAAGGCTATTAAAAAGTGACTACTGTATTACAAAATATGATGGCCAATACAATAACAGCACAGAAACCCCCTATTCCATAACTGCTACCAAGCCAGAGTGTATCACTGGTTCAGGGGCGACAGATTCTGCCTAAAAGTGTGGGACCCACAAGGCCCTGCCCCCTTTGTGGCCCCACCCTGCCTCATCTCTGCCCCCTGAGGCCCCACCCCATCCAAGCCAGAAGTCAGAGATGGGCCTGGGAGCCCAAGCCCCTCCACCTGCCCGGGATGGAGGGGGGGTCCAAAATCAGCCCCCGGCCCATACCCCTATCCCCTGGGCCCCCCGCCCAGGGCAGGTGGAGGGTCCGCAACTCCCCACAGCTGCCCAGGCTCCCCAGCTGGGCTTCACTTCTGGCCTGGCTGGGGGGCAGGGCCTTGGGGGGAAGAGGAGGAGAAGGGGACCGGGCCCCTGGTGAAAAGTGGGTGGGCCAGGCCTGTCCACTTTCAAAAATTGGGAGGGTCATGGCCCCTTGGCCCTCTGTTGTGGTGCCCCTGCACTGAGTACATCTACACTAGTGCCTATATGTCAGAATCCTGACAAGGGCAGTCAGGACCAAGGGTCAGAGCAGGGTCAAACCAGAGGCTAAGAGTAGCAGAGGAGTTTGTAATCAAGTTCTAGGCCAGGATTGATACCAAGAATCAGAGTCTATTTCAGGGTCTGGAGGTGAGGTCAAAGACAGTAGAACAAGAACAAGGAGCACGAATGTCAGCTATAGAAGCTCCACACTGTTGCCTGGATACTTCCTGGAAACCCCCTTGGGTGTATATAGGGTTCATATAGGGTGGGAGAGTTAATCAGGAGCCATGAGGCTGAGGCCTGTCAGACCCCTTGAGGCGGCACTTCCCATGGTCTGTGTCAACAGCAGGTCATGAGTACTGGTGCACAAGCTCGTTATAGTTGCTGTGGGGTGGCAGAATGGGGATATGCAGGCCGGGGTTTGAGACCTTCTGGGTTTGAGACCAGTGTAAGCACTGGTCATATGTCTATGCCTGTGGTTGTGCCATCACCCCACTATTGGCCACACCTAAACTCCAGAAGCATATGTCATAGGGAAAGTAAACTAGCATGTCTGAGTGTTGTGGGTAAGTACATGCCTCATCTGTAGCACAGCCCCAAACCTGTGCTAGTTTTTAGTATGAATGGGATATGTGACAGTCTGTACACCTATGTTCACCCCTTTTTCAAGACTATATACATTTTGTGCATAATTTGCTGATCATTATTGTCCTGGTAAAATATGTGTGGCAATATTGTATGTAAAATTATAAAATTCTACTGTATAACATTACTGAGATATGTTCCAAGTTTACAAAAACAGCCAGAAACCAGTTCCTCTGAGACAAAAGGCAAACTGACTCCTTAGCCTGGTGTCAATGAAATCAAATGGCCATTCACCTGGTTAAAGCAGCCGTTCTTTGACAGAAAAAAAGGTGTGAGTAAGAAGTTTACATCTTGACAAAGAAACAGCTGGAGGTTCCCAACCCCACAGACTTTCTGTCTCCTGAACCCCAGCTGGAGATCATTCTCAAAGAAGAGTAAAAAGTGTAAGAGTGGGGAACAGACACCCCAAGTTATTCTTCCCTTTCTCTATCCATAGCAGCCACAACACCTGAGGATCAAAGAAAGAGCTTTGGACTGAGGGAGGGATCCTGTCTGGAATCAGGATCCCTTATTGGAATTCAACCAGTAAGACTGCTGAAGCAGTGGTGAGAGAGACATTTGCTTGAATTCACTTAGCTTGTTGAGAGTTAGATATTAGTTGCATTTTACTTTTATTTTCTTGTAACCAATTCTGACTTTTATGCCTCATTACTTGTAACCTCTTAAAATCTATCTTTCCGCAGTTAATAAACTTGTTTTATTGTTTTAGCTAAACCAGGGCTTGGATTAAAGTGTTTGGGAAACTCCATTTGAGATAACAGGATTTGTGCATATAATTTTCTATTAATAAAATGATGGACTTTATATGAGCTTGTGTTGTCCAGGATTGGGCTGGGCAGTACAAGATGCACATTTCTGGGGGAAAGTCTGGGACTGGGAATTTGCTGGTCTTTCTCTGCAGTGTAATTCAAGAGTGGCTGGCCATAGCACTCAGACAGTATAGCTGTAATTTACATGCTGGAGGCTATGTGTGAGCAGACCAGGAGTGGTTGCTCTCAGAGCAAAGCAGTGTAAAAGGCATCTCAGGTTGGAGAACTGCGAGGGAGGACACACAGCTGTTCATCGGTCCAGAGTGTACCCTGGGTAATGTCACAGTGTAAGGGGCATGTATGGGGTCTCAAATTTCAATAGTCCTTTCCTACAATTTCCTGACCCCTACCCAACCTATATAGGTCCCTGTCCCCCTGTTTTCACTGTACAGGAAGACAAATGACTCCAACAGTCGCTCCAGGAGGGCTCATCATACATGTTCTTTCTAGGAAGAGCTTGACGGGGTGATGTCAAGGGCTCGCAGTACAGAACCTCAAGTGGCTCACAACCCACTCATCAACCCCACCAGGCTTCATTGTCCAATGGGATGCTGATGAGGGCCAGGGCAAGGAGAAAACAGAGAAATGCACAGCTAGCACTGCTGACAATGAAAGGTTAAACTGCATACCCTTGAGCAAATCTTCATAAGGCTGGGTAAGAAACTGAGTGCTCCTGATAACAGAGGTTTGTAAACAAGTGTGAAAAGTGAAGATAAAAGCATTGCACAATGTGCCGCCTTCCACAATACAAACACAACCTTAAGGTTGCCCTGTTATAATTGTCTTTGATGTGTGCAGTGTCACAAGAAAAAACAGCTAATGACCTTTAGCTACAGGGGACCAAAAGCCAACTCAGGACAGAAGCACTCCCCTTTACTCTCACAAACATTATGGCGTGTGCAGCGGGTGACAATTATACGAAGAGCATTTGCCACATCCAGACATAGGCAGCGCCAACGAGATTTCAGTCTACCAAACACACACTCTACAACCATTTGGGTTCACATACTCACTCACCCCTTGTAGTGAGCAAAGTATTGGGATATGGATGCCATCGATGACCCCTGTACAGTTCAGAAACCCCATCCTCTCAAATCCAACTATTGTTTCTTACTGCAACCACCCGCAGGTAAATCACAGTGTTTACTGCCTCACAAATCTGCACAACTATGAACCTGACAGTGGATTCTCCAACCCCAAAATGGTTTGCAATGGACCTACAGTTGTCTGGTATTTCCAGCTTCCACAGGGCAATAGCCACTTGCTTCCCCACCGGCATGTGGCTTCCCTGAATCACGTGTCCTGGCAGTGGAGGTTTGGTGCAAGCGCCTCACACAGCTTCATGAAGGTCTGTGTCTTCATTCAGAAGTTCTGAAGCACCTGTTCTTCATCCAAAGTTTCCAAAATGATGTGATCCCACCACATCGTGCTGGTTCTCCTGCACCAGAAGTGATGGTCTACCCAATACTGGCATTCACCATAAATGTACCATGTGAGCTAAATAAATTGTCATTGACACTCAAGGCCAGCCATCTCTGACATGTCAAAAAGTTCTGCCCAAATTCCATTCAGCGTGCCATCAATGGTCTACTCCACTGCCTAAAAATGTGTCCTGCAATAGGGAGCAGGAGCAGAACCAGATCATCATCTCATTGCTCCATGTCTTCAACTCAGTGTGGCCGGGAATAACAGTGAGGGGTGACGTGATCAGGAACTGCCATCAGCAAATGTGTGAAGGTGGGGGACAGTACCAACAAGACACAGCAAAGCAGTTCATAGACACAGAGAATCCTGGGATGCTGTCCCTGAAATGGTAGCTCTAACATTGTGTAACAACAGTGGCAGTGTGCACACGAGTATATGCATGTACACAGCATTATACCTGCGTCCAGTCCAGCATAATGTCAACACTCAGCCTGGGTATGGGGAGCATGTGCAGGCATGTGTATGATTCAGTACTCAAGCATGCTCACCAGTGTAGACAAAGCCTTTGTGTACAGCCCAGAAAAGGAAGTTAGTTGACCCCTTGCATTTAAGCAGAATGTCCATTTTTTTTTTGAGAGAACAACTTATCTTTGTTTAAAACGTTTCTTTATCCTTCTCCTAAGGAGGCAGGGCCTGTTGGAGTAGGGGTCATGGGCCTTTCACTCAACCTTTTATTCCAAATGCTATTTTTTTCAATTTAAATTCACTCCCGCTCCTCCCTATGCACAATCATTTTATGTAGCACAACAAAAGGGGCCAGACAACCTCCTCTGAGAGCACTTTTTTATTTTACTGCCATCCCGGATAACTTTTCACTTTGTTAACTTCTTTTCTCCATCCAGGAAAAATGAAGGATTCATAGCTTTGGTAGCTGTTCTCTATACTACATACACCGATCCTCTTTTGAATGCTTCTATGAATTGTGTTAGATGAATACACAATGGGTACAACCTTCAAGGGAATGAAGTTAGTGGGTAAATTTTTCAAAAATGCCTTAGTAACCTAGGATTTTAAGGCCCATTTTCAAAAGTGACTTAGGACCTGATTTTTAAAGGTATTTAATCCTAAAGATGGGATTTTCAAATGGGAGTTAGGTACCTAGGCACTTCTGACAATTCCAATAGACATATATCTGCATAATTAAGTGCTTAAATACCTTTAAAAATCTGACCCTTAGGAGCTTAAGTGGCCAACTTCCATTCTCAGATGCGTACATTCTGAATGTATAACATTGAAGTTAATGGGGACCTTACACATGCATCCAAAATCCCTTAAGGTCATTGTGAAAAAGAGTGGAAATTCATTGTTATTTTTCACAAAGTGTCATTTAAAACTTTTGACTTCCGAATAATGGTGAGCCAGGAAGCCAGCCTAAATGTTCCTTGTTCAGGACTTTTTACGCGGGCTGCAAATAGATAGCTTTTTATAATGCATTCAAAGAAAAAAATGAATTGAGGGGCTCTGCTACACATGCAGTGAAGGGAATGTTCTCCACTGTCATATGAATTCTCTCCTTTAAGAGTAATAATATGTTTTTTTTTTTATTTATAGAGCACCCTTGCCAGAAGGCCTCTGGTGCCTGACAAAGTGGAATAAAAAATGTCATGATAGCAAATGTCACATGGCCTAATAAACTGAGTAGGGAAGGGACAAAAATTCTCAACAACCCTCACCTCTCCACAACCCCATCAATACATCTTCTAACACATCTATGTGAATGACGACAGGCCCTGCGTTAGTAAGTGCTCAGCTCAGAGACCAGGCTCAGTTTCAAATCTAGCCAGCAAATAAACAAGATGAAACTCATATGGCAAAAGCTAATTGAGAATTCCTGTGTCTTATTTCCCACCACTGGGCATGAAAGAAATTTCTTTGTGGAATTAATTCAGGCTTATGGAGGAAAACAAACGAAGTGCAAGCACTAAAGTTAATGCAGTGTTAAGGCTGAGAAACCACCAAGCACATAAAAGTCAAGTAAACCCAGAAAAATGAAAAATAAAGCTAAGCCTTCTAATTCGCCCAAGCAAATCAGAGGCAACGCTGGTAGGAAGAGGGAAGTACTAAGAAGAACTTGCCTCCTCTTTAACATTCCACAGTATTGAAGGCATCTGCCCTCAGATTGTTAAGCTGGTGTGCAACCTTGGGATCCTTTTGGACTCCTCAGCGCTACAAGATGCCCAAATAGCCACAGTGGCAAAAAATACCAGTGACTGGCCCCACCCTATCAGACACAGACCTGGCTGTGTTAGTTACCTTAACCACTACAGGCCAGCCTGAGAACCTATTGCTCAAATTTGTGAACTGTACACAGCTGGACTTGAGTGGAACTACTCCTGAGAGCAACTGCACACTGGTGCGAGTAAGGGGTCTGCACCCTGGGCCTACATCTAGAATTGAAGGGCGGAGGGATAGTTCAGTGGTTTGAACATTGGCCTGCTAAACCCAGCATTGTGAGCTCAATCCTTGAGGGGGCCATTTAGGGATCTGGGGCAAAAAGCTGTCTGGGGATTGGTCCTGCTTTGAGCAGGGGGTTGAACTAGATGACCTCCTCAGATCCCTTCCAACCTTGATATTCTATTCTATGAGGGCCTCATGCAGCTCCAACTGGTAGAAAATACAGTGATCCTATGTAAACACATCATCCCAGTGCTCTGCTCTCTGCAGTGGCTTCCTCCAAATATAGAGACCCGCCTTCCCCGTGACTGATGCTAGCTACCTGAGGAATCACCTTTTTCCCTGTCCCATACCCTTCCACCAGAACATTGAAACCATCAGCCACTAAGGGCTTGTCTTCATGTACAGTGCTGCAGTTGCATCAGTAAAGATGCTCCTATGCCAACAGAACTTCTCCTGTTGTTGTAGTTAATCCACCTCCCTCAGAGGCCATAGCTAAGTTGGTGGGAGAAGCTCTCCCACCACTATAAAGCAGTCAGTGGGGTGGAGGGCTAGGTTGGTATAAATAAGTCGCTCAGGGGTGTGGATTTTTCATACCCCTGAGCCACATAGTTATACCAATATAGATATGTAGTGGAGACCTGTCCTAAGGGAGTGCAGGACACAGATCTTTTATAGGGCAGGACTAGATTAGGGAATCCACCCAGCAAGAGTTAACAATGGCAAGCATCGCCTCGGGTGCTAGCGGGGAAGACTCTGGGATGGTAGGAGGTGAGCTTCCTTCTATCTATGAGGAGATCGAGGCCCTGGGTCTGACCCTAGTTACCCAGGGGGAGGACGACCCTCTGCCAGCGGGCCTCGATCTGGCCGACATCACCCCAGCCCCCCTTTCTCCATCTTCCGTGCCCCTAACTGCTGCTCCTTCTCCTGCCTTAGAGGAGCCCCTGGACTCTTTGACCTGCCCGGCTGCAGGTGCCACCCCGCTGACGGCCGCTGAGCCTGTTGAGGCGACGGCCGGTGCCTCGCGGCCGGGACACGAGTTACCAGGGGTATCCCTCGTTGGCGTGGGGCAACCGAGTTCCTTCCCGGGTGGGAGCCTGTTGAAGATTATCCACCTCCTGCTGCTGTGGCTGTTCCACCTGCCGTAGAGCCTGAGCCTGGCATCTCTGGGGACCCCCTCCCTAACCCTCAGACCCCTGACCCCGACCGTGAGGAGCCGCCTTCCAGCAGTCCAGCTCCTGGGGCCCAGGATCCCGCCTCTGTCCCTCTTCCCGACCCTACACTTGCCCCCGGCCCTGCCCCTACTCCTGCCCCCGTCCCTATCCCCTCCACCTCCCGCGATGCTATTGCCACCCCTGGGGACGTCTCCTTCTCTTTTCCAGAGGATGACCCCCAGGGAGCGGCCTTTGTGTTCCCCAGTCCCGACCCACTAGGGGCTGCTATCCTCCCTCCACCGCCGCCCCCCCATTGAGCTGGGGTCTGAGGTGGGCCGTGTGGCACCGGCCCATCGGGTGCCATGTCGAGGGTCCGCCCGTTGCCTGCCCGTCTCGGTGGGCCACGGGGCCGTGCCAGGGGCTCCTGGGGACGATGACCAGAAGCCAATGACCCCCCCCCCCCCCCCCAAAAAAAAAAAAAAAAAAAAGAGTTAACAATGGCCCCACAGAAAAAGCCCTCAGTAGCAAACACCAATCTGTGATTTAGCCTCCCCTCAGCCATGTTGTCACACACAGGTAGGTACCAATGCTGCAAACACTTATGAAAGGAACTCAATGCATGTGAACAGACCCATTAGTTCACTCACTCGGGTAAAGTTACTCACCTGTGTAGTCAAGGACACAAACTTCTCTACCCCCCAACCCTTCCTCGTTTCACCCGTGTAATGCTAGATTACCCATACTCTACGCAGATGGCATCATTTCACCTCATGAGTGGTGTGAGTGAGATTTTTAAAAGCACAAATGGCAGTTGGGTGCCTAGCTCTGAGAGTGAGGCATTTGCAAATCTCCCTCTGGTTCACTGCAACCCAGCTCAGTATAAATGGGGCCCGTTTCACTTTGGTTATTAGGAAAACACTTTTTGTCCCTTTCAAACTCTGGGTCTGATCTTGTCAGGCCTTCTGTACCTTCTGTGAGCCGCTCTGTCCCTCGCATGGATTTCAATGGGAGTTGAGGGCACTCAGCATTGACGGTGGATTTAAAGAAAGGCAAGATTGCCAATTACAGCTGAATCCTCTCTTTGTGGGATCTTTCACTTGGCTTGAAGACATGAGGGAGTTTTAACATAGTTCTCTCACATGGAGCCCCCAGTTCATCTGCTGACTGGGGGCCTTTATTTTTAAGCCAGCACCGGCTCAGCAACAAATAGGAGGTGCTCAGCACCTCCCAGGATCAGGGTCTGCAAGAGGGACAAAGAGATAAACTGACCAAGGATCAGGATTAGGGAAGAAAAAAAAATCAGGATTAAACAGGACCCAGCAGCAAAGCAGGGAATCCCAAAGTGAGAAGAGAACGTGTAGACCTCGAAGGATAAAAGAGGGAAAATGTTCCATTCCTCTGAATAAACATAATACAATTACAGCCTAAACCGTCCTTCAAGGTAATCCAAGGAAATTTTCTCCCCGTATTGTTTCATAAAAAGATATATTCCTATCGCAATAAAAGCTCTTGTCTTCTTGTAACTGTTACAGCAAATCTCTTAGTGCAATTGTAAAATCTGTGGCTTTGGGTGCTCCAAGCAGTGCTTTGTGTGTGTGTGTGTGATCTTTCTGCTCTGAACTCAGTGCAGCAGAGGGTGTCTTATTAATTATTGGCTGGCCTATCTCCTAAGCCTTTTAAAGGGTAGTAGGTGAGCTGTCAAAGTAGTTAATGCAGTGCCGCTGGCACCTATTAAAAACGCCATGGAAGAAACCAGTCTGATGTGATAAAACAATTTGGAAACAAAAAAGCTCCTGTTTTATATTGATTTGAGGGTGGAGGAGCTTCACATTGGCAACTTTCCAAGTATGAGTTAACACACCAGGCTCCATCCTGCAAACACTTACACAGGTGACTTCACCCAGAGACATCTGCATAAGTGTTTGCAAGATCAGGCCCCAAATAGGAACAAAATGGTGCTTCAGTCAGGCTACTCCTTATCTTTATTTCAGAGGCTTGTCCTGTATGTCCTGGCATGTAATGCTCCATTTTGATCTAAGGTGTGTGTGTGTGTGTGTGTGTGTGTGTGTGTGTGTGTGTGTGTGTCTATACACATGTACATATACTATATCAGGGATCGGCAACTTTTGGCACGCGGCTCACCGGGGTAAGCACCCTGGCGGGCCAGGCTGGTTTGTTTACCTGGCACGTCCGCAGGTTCAGCCAATTGCAGCTCCCACTGGCTGCGGTTCGCCACTCAAGGCCAATGGGGGTTGCAGGAAGTGGCGCGGGTCGAGGAATGTGCTGGCCGCCACTTCACGCAGCCCCCATTGGCCTGGAGTGGCGAACCACAGCCAGTGGGAGCCACGATCGGCTGAACCTGCAGACGCAGCAGGTAAACAAACCGGCCCAGCCAACCAGGGTGCTTACCCTGGCAAGCCACGTGCCAAAGGTTGCCGATCCCTGTACTATATACATATAAAGATAAGAATTCATCTTCGAAGTATGGATTTTATTCTTACAATAAAATTTGCCACACTTGTTCAGGTGAAAGCCAGGGGACAAATGATGCCCACAGAGCTTTCATCATTGCCAGTCACAAGCATTGAAAAATCTAGACTCAAGCCCACTAAAAATCATGAGACTGGGTTAAAAATTATGAGATTTTACAATAAACGATACATTTGGGAGGTCTATTTATTGGCCTTCTGGGATTTATTTGCCTTTAGGGTGCACTCTAGTCACAATTTCAGTCTTTTCTCTGCAGCATGAGGGCTAAAAACCTTTAAAAAAACTCAATAATAATAATTATTATTATAATAATAAAAAAGTTCCTGTGAAATCATCTGGGGCACACACCAATTCTCATGAGACTTGGGACAAAAAATCACAAGAACTGAGAACACTTAGGTCTCCAGTGCAGCATGTAGCCATCCTAACTCTATGTGTGCCACGTGAAAAGTACAGGTCTCATCATATCATCTGATCAAGATCAAGTTTTGCATGCTAGGGACCCCCCTCCCCTAGTTTCTGCAAGCTTCCCTCCATATTAAAAATGAATGCAGTCCATGGACATGGTGTCAAACTCTGTGGGCCACATTTCGCTGACAGGCTACACTTAGCTCTACTCTGTTCAAATTGCCTGTCAGGAATAATATTTGGACTTGGAAGATGACATCCTGCCACTGAATTAACAATAATCTGCAGCCTTCCATTTAGATCAAGTTGGAGCCAGGCACACTCTGGGATGCGGAGGGCTGCACCTCTGCATTATGGGGATGTGTTTTTGCTTATTTTTAGGTTAGAAATCTAAATAAAATAAATTAAGTCAAGGCAAGGTGGCTGCAATCCACCCAACTTAATAGCTGACAATGTGAGCATAAAATAGAAAGTTTGGAGGCGCGGGTATTACAGAATGCATGTTGGCAATAAAACAAGCAAAGCAATGCAGGCCTACACATCTACATTTTTATAGGGGAAGTCAAAGTCCTTTAAAACTTGTGTTTATTTAAGGTGGTTGTTTTTTTCTCTTTTTACCGTTGATGTCATTGCTAGTATAAGCCTTTTATGGTCATCAATTAATAGTTGTCTCTCTGTTTCAAAATCAACAAAGAGCAAAGAAAAAGACGAAAGAAAGAAAAAAAAAAGCCCCTGCTTCCTCCTTGGGAAATGGTGTAGGTTCATGGAGGAAGCTGTCTTCCTGTTTTCTCCATAATAGCTGCTTTGCACGGTTTTAGCAAGTTCTCTGACTCTAAGTCTCCTCAATATGGTGTAGTTCCTCTAAACATCTGGCTGCTTTTTTACTGCAGGGATAAAACACATTTATTTTCCACAAACCATATTCAGAATATTACTTGCCTAGCATATGATCTGCTGGGTCCCTAAAAGTAAAAATATACAATGAGATCAATAGACTCATGTCTGTGCTGTAATAGTGTCAACAGGATTAACTCTGCAATTATAATGGAATGTGGCCCAGACACTCCCCCCTTGTATTTTTAATCATACGTGTTCTCCTTGATACAAACTTGTGTCTGACATCCTGAAATAAAAAATAATTCTAACTCAAGACTGTTTTGTACATTCAAGTCAGATCCAAAGATACGTCTATCAGTATTTTTTCCTGGGCCTACATATATTAAAGACCACCATTTGGAAAGGAACACCTTTTTTTTTACTTAGTTTAGAAGCCATATTTCTCATTTATCCGTGCGATGCTAAAAAATAAAGCTCATGCCATACAGTTCAGAGCACTGTACATTAGCAAAGAAAAGAGAGTTCCTTTATTATCTAATGGCAGTCTGGTTGCAACATCAAATTTCAGTGGGGAGGGCACTCAAGCAATAAACCCGGAAAAAAACATTATAAATCAACAGATCTTGTAAGCTTCCCATTCCAAGTGCTGTTATTTTTAGACAGACTGCATGCACGGGTAAGCAACAATGTTGCAGAGTGCTTCACCAAAAAGTTTTAATTTTTTCCCCTCAGTGTTTCACCTGCTGCCTGAAATTATATATAATTTTATTGCATACAACAAGCCTAAAAATGGTCTATCCGATATTCTGAAAGAGCTGACAAAAGACTAGATACAGTTATTTGGTCCGTCAATTGCAAACAACCAGACTGCTTGGGGGAGCTGAGCCGTTTTCCACAAACCCATGACAAGAAACAAGTCCAGGTACAAGTAGAGTTTTGTCTGGTTCATCAAAAAAAAAAAAAAAAAAAAATCCCCCCCTTGCAACCCTTATCTTTGTGCAGTTTCCACTTACGCAAAGAGTTTTTATGCTCAAAGATTGCAGGAATTAAAACTAAATCTGTAGCATCTTTTAGAACAGCGGTCCCCAGACTTTTTACCTCACGCCTCCCCTTACCCCGGTCCACCCTCCCTCCGGCCCCCCATGAACTGGGGCCGGGAGCGGGACCACAGCTCCGGGAGAGGGGTGTGTGGACAGGGGTAAGGGGGCCAATCTGGGGCCATAACTGTCGGTGGGGTGGGGCTGGGAGCGGAGCCAGGAGCCACGGCCAGGCATGGAGCTAGGTGGCATTCCCTCCCCATCCCCAATGGGAGCGGGCCCGGGCCCCAGCTGTGGACCCCCAAATGTTCCTCTGTGCCCCCCTAGGGGGGCACACCCCACATTTTGGGGACCTCTGTTTCAGAAGGGCGATAGGGCTGAATTCTGCTGTCTTTATATTAAGGAGAACTCCCACAGGAGTCAGTGGGTGCTTTGCTCACTTATGACTCAGTTCAGCCAAGCATATAAGTATGTTCTTAAGTTTAGGCATGTGCCTGAGTTCCACTGACGTCAACGGGAATTAAGTATATGCAAAAGTGTTTTGCTGAATAGGGATGGATTGCTGATTCAGAGACTCAAGGGCTGCAGGATCTGACCCGGAATTTAAATGAAGACTAAAGAACCTGAAAGTGAAAGGGTCACATTCTACTCTCATGGTAAATTTGCAATAAAGGCAAAATTTGGCCCAGATGGACTAGAAACAAAAGTGAAACTGATGAGTTTACTTCATTGCCCCAGCTGAGAGAAATACAAAAGGCAGAACAAAATAAACAAAAAACCCGGGACAGTAAAAATGGCCAGATCTTTCTCCAATGGCAAAATCACACTAATACCAGTGAGATCAGATCTGGCACTACAGCAACTTAGATTCTAAAACTTCTTAGGGACAGATCATGGTCCATCCCGTTAGTCGTTCCCTTTCTTCTCTCATGCCCATACCATGGTACCTCCAGTACCAATGTGAGAATGGAAGTAGGCCCTGCAAAGCCACTTACAAGGCAGAAAGGGGTGGAGCCTGGGCAGAGGCATACCTCCACCCCTTCCTCCTGTATAGACCAGGTATAGACTCAGAGTTTTTCCCCTCATCAAAGCAGCAGGGTAACTGAGAGGCAGATTGTGATTCTTGGGTCCTGACTCTGGGTTGCTACCCCTACTACACACAGAAAATAAACTCAAAATCTAACCCCAAGTAAAAAAATGTTCCCGAAAACATGATTTTTTCAATGATAATGTCCATGTAATATAGTATCTAAGCAAGAGCCACATAAGTGTTTGATATAGATTACCATCTATATGCCTTAATACAAATTACGCACTGAATGTGTAAATCATCAACAATTTAGATATTAATGCTACTTGCTCAGATGCCCAGGGCACATCTAATCTAGCTTCTGCCGCAGTTAAATATAAGCTATTCATTAGGCAGAAATTCAGAAAGCCACGAAGGAGGGCACAAATGCAGAGTAGATAGATTCTTCCTCATAAGTTTAGGGTACATTTTTTTTAACTTCTGCCAGTCCCACTGCAGTATGAAGGAGCAGACAGGCCCAGCTCCTAAAACAAACACACCAAAGGATACTGAAGTGAGTGTCAGCCTCCTCAAACCAGTGATCCCCAGCCTGTGCTGAAGAGACAGCCTAATACTTATTGAGATCCGGGAGCAGGCGGGCGTCTGAAGGCCCCTCCTGCAGCCTACAGGATGGAGCAACAGAACCTGGGCTCAAATGATTCTGGGAGACAACTAATAAGAAAACAGGAATGGTAGTGAGGTCATAGGGCCAGAAGTAGGGAATCTGAGGGCAGGGCTGGCTCTAGGTTTTTTGCTGCCCCAAGCAAAAAAAATTTTGGCTGCCTCTCCCCCCTCCCCCCCACTGCACCCTCCTGCCACCCCAGCCCTGGGTCACTGGTAACTCGCTCCCAGGGCGGGTCATTCAGCAGGAATTTTCCATGTGCACAGAACACAGACAGGATTGGTTCCCATATGGTTACAGAACTGCGGTAAAGTGGAACAATTTTCAGGTTGGCTATCTGGATGCATATTATAAGACTGTCCTACATAAATGAGGAAAAGTTGAAGTGCCTTTATTATTCTTTTGTTCCATTCTTTGTTTCTTTGATGGGGAATTTGCCAATGCAATATCACTGTCTTCCTTTTAAACAAATAAAACTAAAACTTAATAATAATAATAATTTAAAAAATCAATGGCTGTTGAAAATAGCAATTCCAGTCCTAATAACCACTGGGAAGCATTTCTTGCTCAATTTATTTTACTTTTTCCTACAGCAAGTTACAATGGATCAGTGTATTTGATTTGGTAGAAATGAAGTAACAGCTGCCCAAATTGAGCTTGAGCACTCCTGAATTTTGAGGGTGTTCAAATCTGGAAGGTAAGTGCTAGATTCCCTTTCTGAATATTAGCTAAATCTGGAAAAGAAAAGTCAATTTCTGCTTCCATGGCTCAGAAGTGTAAATCCTCCTGCGTGCCTGGTACTGTATCTAAAGCTGTCCAGTCTAGTAGAGCCCTCCCCTCCCTTACTTTTCATTTTAAATTCTAGTGGGATCCACGTACCTGCCTTGCTAGGCTTCAGATAGAGAGGTGCAATGTCCATTTAGTCCATCCAATTCTTTCTTTGGGGGAGAGTCCAGGGCTGGGGTGTGTGGGGGGGGGAGAGCCCAGGCTGGGGTGGCAGGAGGTGCAGGTGGGGGCCAGGGCTGGGGCAGCAGGGGGTGCGGGTGGGGGGAGAACCCAGGGCTGGGGCAGCAGGGGGTGCAGGTGGGAGCCAGAGCTGGGGCAGCAGGGGTGTGGGCAGGGGAGAGTCCAGGGCTGGGGCAACACAGGAGTGTGGGGGGAGCCCAGGGCTGAGGTGGGGGGCGGCAAAAAACCTAGAGCTGGCTCTGTTCCTAC
Source organism: Trachemys scripta elegans (assembly GCF_013100865.1). NCBI lineage: Eukaryota > Metazoa > Chordata > Testudines > Emydidae > Trachemys > Trachemys scripta. Next base: position 317,876,435 of record NC_048298.1, on the reverse strand, counting down.
CATTTACAGCAAGCTGCAGCATGAGGTTTCAGTTCTACACTCCTTCCCCCTCCCTTTCCTGTTAACTGCGGCCCAGGGAATGCTGGGAAATGTATCAGGGGGTAGCCATGTTAGTCTGTATCTACAAAAATAACAAGGAGTCTGGTGGCACCTTAAAGACTAACAGATTTATTTGGGCATAAGCTTTCGTGGGTAAAAACCTCACTTCTTCAGATGCATAGAGTGAAAGTTACAGATGCAGGCATTATACACTGGCACATGGAGAGCAGGGAGTTACTTTGCAAGTGGAGAACCAGTGCTGACAGGGCAAATTCAATCAGGGTGGATGTAGTCCACTCCCAATAATAGATGAGGAGGTGTCAATTCCAGAAGAGGAAAAGCTGCTTCTGTAATGAGCCAGCCACTCCCAGTCCCCATTCAAGCCCAGATTAACGGTGTTAAATTTGCAAATGAATTTTAGTTCTGCTGTTTCTCTTTGAAGTCTGTTTCTGAAGTTTTTTTGTTCAATGATAGTGACTTTAAAATCTGTAATAGAATGACCAGGGAGAGAAACAGCAGAACTAAAATTCATCTGCAAATTTAACACCGTTAATCTGGGTTTGAATAGGGACTGGGAGTGGCTGGCTCATTACAGAAGTAACTCCCTGCTCTCCATGTGTCAGTATATAATGCCTGCATCTGTAACTTTCACTCTATGCATCTGAAGAAGTGACGTTTTTACCCACGAAAGCTTATGCCCAAATAAATCTGTTAGTCTTTAAGGTGCCACCAGACTCCTTGTTGTTTTTTGGGAAATGTAGTTCTTTCCCTGCTCCAGGGCTGGCTCTATAGGCAGGGAGCTAACCAAGGAACTACAGCTCCCAGGGCCCCCTGTTGGTTCTCAGCTCTCATGCTGGATTCTTGCGCTCCTGCAAATTTGCCGCCCCAAGCACCTGCTTGCTTTGCTAGTGTCTAGAGCCGGCCCTGTCTGAGGGGGACACCAAGCAGAGAACCCCAGACAGCACTAACTGCTCCTCAAAGGAGCCAGCAGATGTGGCTTAGAGGAATTCTGCCTGGGTACGTGATTGAAGGGCGGAACAGAAATAGGCTCCACAGTCGCAGAGCACCTCTTCACCCAGCGTCCTCCTCCGAGTATTATGGATGGCCACTTTGGCCAGCACCAGGAGAAGATTGACAAGGAGGCCTCGCGACTTCGTGGGGCCCCAGACAGGGTGTGTGTAGATCAGGAGGTGCGGGGACAAGTGCAGCTCGGGGAGCTGAAACTAGCAGTCATTCCGTATAGGGTATGTTCTGATCTTGTTGCAAGGAGATTCATAGTATGCAGCTTCACAGTAGGCTTGAGAGCCATGGGAGTCAAACAGCTGCGCTGAGATGACTAAGGAAATACCTCCAACTAGTGTGTGCTCGTTTTTGGAATGTACAATTTTAAGCCATCAGCTATAAAGTGAACTGAAGACCAGGAAGGAAAACATGATGATGTCCCCCATTTTCCCAGTCCATTGCCACAGACACAGATGCATGCACTTCCTTTAATCTAGCAGCAGTGAGAATTTTGGCTCTGGGATTCCCTTGAGCCCTCTCCCCACAAACTGGAGAACTTCCTAAGACCATTCATTTCCTGCCTGACCTGGATCCCAAGTTTTCTTTTTTCCCCTGCTAATCTCCAAAGCCTGGTATTACATTATCTTTGAATCCAACAGTGGCTTACACATTTCCAAACAATGATTACACGTGTAGTTTTGAGCACCTATTTAAGTATTAATGACTCATCTGGATTTTTATCAGCCAGGTCATAGAGAGCTACAGCAGATCTAACGTTTAGCTACCACCTGCTACATGAAAAATGACCAAAAAAGTATTCATACCATTAGGAATTTAAAAGTAGTTAAAAATAGAAGGTCTTACAGCTTTCCATGAATGAGCTGTTATCTTAGAAGAAGCAATGCCTCCTAGTGAGTAGAGCAGCAGAGTAGAAATCAGGAGTTCCTCACTTTAACAGTGACTATGGCCTTGTCTACACTGTGGGCGTAAGTCGATCTAAGTTACACCACTTCACTACGTGACTAACGTAGCTGGAGTCAATGTAGCTTAGATCGACTTACTGCGGTGTCTAGACCATGCTGCGTCAACGGGAGACACTCTCCTGTTGACTTCCCTTACTCTTCTCATTCCGGTGGAATACCGGAGTCGACGAGAGAGCGATCTGCGGTCGATTTAGCGGGTCTAGTGAAGATCCCCAGTGCACCGATAGTCACAGCGTCGATCCCCGGTAAGTGTAGACATGCCCTCATAGTGTGACCTTGGACAAGTCACTTAACTTCTGTATGTCTCATTTTACAGATCAGTAAATTTGATACCTCAAAGGAGCTATGCTTAACTCATTAATGTGTGTAAAGTGCTGTGAGAGCCTTGGATAGGACAATATATGGAAGTGAAAAGTGGTAGTGTATTATCTATCTGGGTAGTTAAATACAGTACAATAGAAAGGGAAGAAAGAAAGTGCGGGACAGATCCTTAGCTGGCATAAAATGCGGAGGATCTGCTCCTGCATGTATAGTATCTGTTATACGAACTGCATCTGAGACCCTTTAGAGAGTCAGACAGCACAGAAGACCAGTATAAATTATTTTAGTACTTCCTTAAACAAGCGCTATGAGTAAACTAGATGGAAAGTGCCAGATTCTTCATTTTACACCAGTGGAAAAAGGAAAGCAAGAAGTGTGGAAATGCTGCCATTCGGATGTGATAATATTTTACAGCCACTTTGCACTGATATTCATGACCAGACAAGGCATGGTGAATTGCTCCCTACGTCTAAATGAAAGTGGTTACATTGGTAAGACTTGTGCTAAACTTTGCCTTTGCTGCTTCCCAATTCCCCCTTTCCTAGTTGAACGTTATCTATTTACGTTGTCTAGATAGCTAGACTGTCAAGTCTTCAGGGCAGGGACCTTGTGTGAAATTCTGGCCCTGTTGTAGTCAATGGGAGTTTTGCCATTGACCTCAATGGCTGTGTCTAAATTACAATGTAAACCTGGACTGCGGGACCTGGGGCTGTGGACTCGGTGTTTCCAAGCCCACATGTGAGCGTTCACACTGCATTGTAAACCTGGGCTTACAATTGCTGGACCTGGGTCTCACAGCCATGCTACTGCGTCCACATAGCACGACACAGACCTTCTGACTCAAGTCTGCGGCTTGAGCTGCATCCACACTGCAAAATGACAGGGCTTGGACCCAAGTTACAATGGGACTTGGATTCTGACCCATCCCCTTAGCGAAATCCTAGGACCTGGGTCCTGAGTGTTTGCTGACTCACGACAGACTGTCTTGTGTCTGGATGACGCTCAAGCCTGAATCAGAGCCTGGGCTTAGTATGCAGTGTTGCCATACCCAACAGGACCAGGATTTCACCCTTTGTCTCCATGCCTGTCTGTAAAACACCTAACGTACCATCTGAGCTCCACTCAGTGCAGAACTGTTTCTGAATCAGCCAAGATGGAATAGATTCCGTGAAGTCAGAGAAAAGGATTACATAACTGATAGTCATTTTTTGACCCTCTTCCCATGGCTAACCACATGTTAATATACCTATCTCCTAGAACTGGAAGGGACCCTGAAAAGTCATTGAGTCCAGCCCCTTGCTTTCACTAACAGGACCAAGTACTGATTTTTACCCCGATCCTTAAGTGGCCCCCTCATAGATTGAACTCACAACCCTGGGTTTACCAGGCCAATGCGCAAACCATTGAGCTATCCCTCCCCCATTTTAATCAAGTGGATGAAATTCCGGGTCTAATCAGTTATCACAGTGAGAAAACGGGGCTCTTTTTAAACACACCAAAATATTATAGAGTTCGACAAATGAAAGTGCCAGGAAAGCAAATGGCAGAGGAGGCTGGGGAGGTAAAAGTTTGGGTGGCAGTTTAAGTAGAGCACTCTGAAAAGTAGCTGGTTTTTCCTCCATCATTGTACTAGTTAATCTTCCTGGGAACAGGCTGCTATTTATTCGTCCCAGGAGAGAGTGGAGTTGTCAGGAATCCAAAAGATACCAAAGGATAAGGTTTAAGGCTCCGCACCATTAGTCATCTAATGGAAGAACGTGGCACAGTTCTTTCGAGATGCATTATACTTCTCTTCCCCTTACAATTTAGTCTGAATTTCACAAAATTAAATGTGGGTTTAAACAGATACACTCCGTGAGGACTACCCTTCTCCCCCATGGGACTGTCTTCAGTTGGTAGGATGTGAAACGGTCCATATTCGTCAGGCTAATGCAGCGTGGCCCCAAACAAAATTATAAAACCCTGTTAGAACTTAGAAAGAACTTATTTCTGTGTTTGGAAAGGGAACACATGGAAAGGTTAAAACATCCTTGTTTCCACATAGCTTTCTACTGATTCCATTCATATACAATGATCATTTAACTCTAAGCAGTGGGGCAATGACAGACATACGAACACTAAAAGGATACAATATATGGCCTGATTGTTGTGCTTTGCTCTTCCAGTTGTTGGGAGGGGCACTAGGAAGGATGCCCTATTGTTGAGCCCCATGACTAGGAGTCAGGCAATGTAAGTTCAGTTCCGAGTTCTGCCCCAGACTCTCTCTGTGCCTTGTCTCCCCCTTTTTAAAACAGGGACAATAGCACTTCCTTTCTCCTGCCTCACAGGGCTGGTGCCATGCCAAATTCATTCATATCAGCAAAGCACTCTGAGTTCTGCAGATGGAAGGTTCTATAGGGGCCTGACCCTACAAGGGACTGCCCTCCCCCAATCTCCAGGAACTCGTTTGAGCCAGCAAGTCAGTGGAAGATTAGATGAGGCTACAGAGCACCAGCCAGGATCAGGCTCAATAAGCCTGTTAACTAGCAGCCCTTCTGAAATATTTAAAATAAAAATATCAGTGCCGTGATGCTGCACCTTCCATCTGAGGATCTTAGAGCACTTAAACACGGAGGCTAGATTTTGATATCCTTACTCAGACTGAATAGTCCCCCCAAATGGCCCCACTGAAGTAAATAGGACTCTTACTGAGTAAGGTGCTACACCACATGAATAAAGGAAGGCCCTTATTAACCTACCCCACTCATATGGGAGAAGTAAATATTATTATACACATTGCAGATGGGTAACCCAGAGCTGGGGTTAAAGTATCTTACACAAGGTGGCCATAATAATTATTAAAAACACTTGGCACTTACTGTTTATATCTACACAGAGTGCCAGTGATAGCCACAGAGACAGAAACTCAGAGTCTACTCCCAGGTCCCTGCTCTAACCATTAGTCACAATGAACAGCATTTTCAAAAGCACCGAAGTGATATTGTTTGCAGTGTTGTAGCTGTGTTGGTCCCAGGACAGGAGAGAGACGAAGTGGCTGAGGTAATATCTTTTACTGGACCAACTTCTGCTGGTGACAGAGACAAGCTTTCATGCTTACACAGAGCTCTTCTTCAGGTACCTCTCCCAGACATGAAGATGAACTCTGTGTGAGCTCGAAAGCGTGTCTCTCTCACCAAAAGAAGTTGGTCCAGTAAAAGATATTACCTCTCCCACCTTGTCTCACTAAGTGATTTATTAATAGAACTAGTCAGGAATTTTTCTACAAGACCTTTTCTCATTGAAAAATGCCAGTTTTTCAAAACGAGAACTCTTTGTGAGAAGGAGTCAGGTCTGACAAATTTTTTGACTTTAAAAAATTTGGAAAGAAAAGATTTCAAAATAGCTAACTGTCCCGTTTTGACATTTCTGAAACAAAATGGTTTTGGGTTTTTGGTTCATTTCCGTTTTACAATTCAAGGTAATTATAGTTTAAAAATAAATAAATACAAAATACTCTAAAGGAATCATTTTGATTGACCCAAACTGAATTTCTTTTTTTTTGTTTTGTTTTTTGCCAGTTTGTGAAATTTTAGAAATTTTGACTTTTCAGGATGGGAAATTTTTTTAAAATAGTTTCCCAGGATGGGAAAACTTTTGCCTGCCCAGCTTTCTTTAGGAGCCTAATCCCATTGAAAATAAATAGGATTTAGGCTCCTAAACTGCTTAGGCATTTTTGAAATTTTTATAAATGAGCCTCTATTTGCTTTTGCACTAGTGTTACATTGTTAGCATCCCATTGTCTTCTGTAGAGATATCCCTGATTCCCCATGGCTTATGTCAGTGCAGAATCAGGCCCATTGCGGCTCCATATTTCCCGTCAGTTACCAAATCAATGATTTTAAACTGAAAAAACTAAAGGACAAAGAAAACAAACCTCCTTTGTGAAGAATAATCAGCCAGAGGGCACACATTTTACGATCCTGCTGCTAACTGAATGCACATACAGTAAATCTGTGTATCCAGCCACTTCAACCACAGTGCCAGCCCTTGCTGAGGTACTAAGAGCTGAAGAGACACATTGACAAAATCCAAGTACGGTCTTTGGCACAGTTATCAGGCTTACATCTAGTCTAGAGGCAGAATACATGCTCTGACCTTCCACTGGTCTTAGCATCATGCTGCAGGGTGTGTTTGTGTCTGTCTTTTTCCTGATTTGAAAATAACTCCAGATCTCCTTAGTTTGTGGATGTGATGTAGGGCTTGTCTACACATAGAGTTGTTCCTGATTAACTCCATGTGTGAACCCTCTTATTCCGGAATCAGAATGCCTTGTTCCTGGTTAGCTTAACCTACTAGCTCAGGGGTTCTCAAACTGGGGGTCGGGCCCCCTCAGGGGGTCGCGAGGTTATTACATGGGGGGTCACAAGCTGTCAGCCTCCACCCCAAACCCTGCTTGGCCTCCAGCATTAATAATGGTGTTAAATATATTTAAAAGTGTTTTTAATGTGTAAGGGGGGTCATACTCAGAGGCTTGCTGTGTGAAAGGGGTCACCAGTACAAAAGTCTGAAAACCCCTGTACTAGCTGGTCTAACAGATTAATAGATTCCTTTGTTCCAAGGCCAGAAAGGACCACTGTGATCATCTAGGATGACCCTATTTCCCAAAGGGAAAACGGAACACCGTGTGGGGCTGGCCCAAGCCCTCCACCCCTCCCTCTGCAGGGCGGGTCTGAGCCGCTCACCCTGCCTGCCCCCTGCGTGCGGCTGACACTGGCATCACTTTCGCTTGAGCCCTGCCTATGCCCTGCCTCCACCACGCCACAGGGCTGGCATAGCCACTCGCCTCCTGCACATTCCTCCGCACCCCACTTTTTGGACAAAAGTGGGCATTTGTCCCGTTTGCTCTTGCCAACTGATCAAGTTGCCAACTGATCAAACAGGACAAATGTCCACTTTTGTGAAAAAAGTCGGGATAGCCAGGAGAGGGCTTAAAAAAGAGACTGTCCCGGCCAAAAGGGGACCTATGGTCACCCTAAGTGTGACCTCCTGTATAACACAGGCCATAGAACTTCCCCAAAATAGTTCCTAGAGCAGATCTTTTAGAAAAACATCCAATCTTGATTTAAAAATTGTCAGTGAGGGAGAATCCACCACGAGCCTTGGTAAATTGTTCCAGTGGTTAATTACTCTCGCTGTTACATATTTACACTTTATTTCCACTCTGAATTTGCCTAGCTTCAATTTTCAGTGATTGGATCGTGTTCTACCTTTCTCTGCTAGATTGAAGAGTCCATTATTCAATCTTTGTTCCTCGTGTCGATGCCTATAGATAGTAATCAAGTTACCCCTTAATCTTCTCGTTAAGCTAAATAGATTGAGCTCCTCGTGTCTATCTCTATAAGGCATGTTTTGTTACTCCCTCCAGCTTTTAACATTTTCTTCTCTTATGGCCTAGTCTGTACGCAGAAGCTGCACTGGTTTAACTTTAAGTGTGGATATTCTACATCACTTTAAGCCCGGTTAATGTTGCTACCGTTATTGGATTGATTTAACTGATGTAAGCCAGGTTTAAACCAATGGAAAGTGTCCACTCACAAAACTGCTCCAGTTTACCTAAAATCAATGCAATATTACCTATCATCATTTATTATATTATTATTATCCATTTAGTTGAACTGGTGCAATATCTGTATTTAGAATAGCCCACAGAGCAGAAAACTGTAGAAACCAGAGACAGGGATGACCTATTAGATCAAGTAGCCCAGGGATCGGCAACCTTTGGCACGCGGCTTGCCAGGCCGGTTTGTTTACCTGCCACGTCCACAGGTTCGGCCGATCGCACCTCCCACTGTCCGAGGTTCGCCACTCCTGGCCAATGGGGGCTGCAGGAAGCGGCATGGGCCGAGGAATGTGCTGGCCGCCGCTTGCCGCAGCCCCCATTGGCTTGGAGAGGCGAACTGCGGCCAATGGGAGCCGCGATTGGCCGAACCTGCGGACGCGGCAGGTAAACAAACCAGCCCGGCCCACCAGGGTGCTTACCCTGGCGAGCCGCGTGCCAAACGTTGCCAATCCCTGAAGTAGCCCATTCCCCATAAAGCAATTAACATCACAAATAGAGCCAAATGTATCTCCAGCCCCCACACTGACTTCAGCTGGAGTTCAGGTTGCTCAGCCTCCCTGTAAGTCCAGTCTATCGGGCTGCGATTCCCTCCCTGATGTCCCCTTGCTCTGGCTGGCCTATATGTGCAGCATATTAGGGGGAGTCCATGACCAGAACCAGAAGACTGAGCAGGAGAAGAGGAGGCTTGGACACTCTCTTGCTCTCAGGAATGGTGCTGACAGGGCAGAGAGGGGTTTGCATGTAGGAGTTTGTTGCTTGTCCATTGCTCTGTAACTCTTTGCTTCCTATGAATAAAATGGGCGTATTTAAGAAGTTCCTTTGTAAAAAGCCTGTGAGTTCCTTGCTTTAACTGTCCGTTGGTCCCCACAGAGTTAAACTATACACTAGTGTGCCCCCGAGGGGGAGTTCTGGGAAGAGTATGTGTGTACACTACTGAGGAGACAATACACCTGGGCCTTGCATTCCAAGAAAGGGTACCAGATAGGAAGTCTGCACCACAGGAGTGTCCCTGAGATGCTGGAATGAGAGACAGTGTCAGGATGCTGCTCAGTTGGCTAGAAAGCACACAGAATCCAAAAGCCGAATTCAGCACAGCAGGCTGGTAACGGTCCACAAAGGGCAGTCGGCCAGGGCTGTAACACCACCCATCTGGGGAGGATTGACCATCATCTGCATACCCAGAACCAAAGTCCAGGTGGCTTGCACAGGGATGTTAGGGGGGGTCTTCACTCTGGTGTGTGGCCATGTAGTCCAAGTCACCTCTGTGATATGTGGGCACCAGAATGTGAAGACACTGTTGTGTCACAATTGCATCCCACCACAATGTGAGAATTCACTGTCACGGCGTCATGTCACACCCAACAAAATCTTAAAGTTTTCATTAATATTATATCAACATGTGAGCAGAACAAATGTTTTCCTGGGATGTCATGGGTTTTGCATAGCTCCGGAGAATGATTTTTCTACAGTCGGCAGCAATGCAAACCAAAAAAGGACTTTTCCAGTTTCAACCCAAAGCTGGAAGCTCAGGTTCCGCCCTAAGAAGAGTTGCCTGCCAATTCCCTGACAGGAATGTTCCTCCTTCAGTCAACTTACAATATTTTGATAACAAAGTAATACAATAAAATATGGCTATGTTCCGAACATCTGATCCATCCAACTCAGCTCCGCTCTGTCCCAGGAAGACTGAACATTCCCTTAGATTTCATTTACATTTTGTGACACTTCCCTCAAGTTTCAGAAACCTTTGTCCCAAATGAGACGTAAAACAAAGGGAAACACTTCCCTGCTCTGGTACCCAGTTAGAGAGCAGGGTTGCACCCGCTGTCGAATGGATCAACTGTTCTGATGTCAGAGCAGGGAAGTGTTTCCCTTTGCGCTGCTTAGCTCAGGGGAGGATGGCAGGGCATGCACCGCTCCTGCTGCCTCAATCAGGAGCAAGGGTTCATCCCACTGACCATGTGCCTGCACCGTCACTCATTTACATGCAGCACTGACTATGCCTCCAAGCGCAGAGCACACTTCCTCCGCGCACAGTTGGGCATGACGTCAGGCTCCCATGCCAAGACAGCACAAGGACAGCATACTGCCCTGATGCTTCTCGGGTATAGTGATGGGTTAGGTATGGTTCTCCCTTAGCCCTCTTCTCCCTCCGTGCAGACTCAGGTCAGGCCAAACACTACTATGCTGGTTACTGCTAGCATGTTACGTTTTACCTCTGAAAGCTGTCAGCAGTGCAAACATTTTTTAAAAATACGACTTCACTTTTAGCCAAAGACTCTCTTTTGGTTTACATTTTCCACATCCTTTTTGCAATCCTCAGATATGCATTTAATCCCCTCACATTGGAGTGAGGGTATTCCGCTGTTGAGCGCTCATACAGGAGGGAAAACTTCTATCTCCAGTAAAATCAAGGGTTAACTAGCCTAAAACACTTAACGGGCCAGTATAATCCCTGGTGCCACTACATTAGTTTTAATGGAGGTCAAACTGACACAACAGGCTTGATTCTGATTTTATACCAGTTTCACACTGGTGGCTGTCCATTGACTTCAGTGGAGTTAATCTTAACTTTCACCATTTTAAGTGTGAGCAGAATCAGGCCCATGATATTGAAGGTTTCTGATTTTCAGCCTTTACAGTCCAAACATTTAGCAGAAATCTAAATCGCATTCTCCTCTGGAAAATGCAGCTCTGCTCTTTCTTGTTATTTTATTCATATGCTGCTTTTCATACCAGTTAGGTCTCTAGCTATGTCACTCCTCTATAGCTTTTCCCTAACTTCATAGTGTGATATTAACAAACAGCAGAGAACAAGTGAAAAGGAGAGGTGCAGAAAAGGTTCAGAAATAAGAACAATGTCTTGCTAGTGTGTTTACATGCTTACCACTGAATACAGCAGAGACTATGTCTGCCAGGAAGTTTTATTATTTGGATAACAAATTGCACATCAGGATGTCTGAATGTTACAAGCATTATATCCTGACTTTATAGCTCTTGCACTAATGTACGCATTTTCCTTTAAAGTACTTTCTTGCAAGTTAAAACCCAGTCCTCCTAACAATCTGTGTAATTCAATACTTCCTTTGAAAACCTTTCAGAGGAAGATTAGAACAATCTTAGTGATTACAGACTATCTAGGGTCCACAGATGCCAGTAATCTATGGAAATTGTGAATTAAAAAGTGTGATGTCCAAATGTGATTTAAAATCCACTGTCAAATCTCCATTTTTAGAAAGTTTTTTCCCCTCAAACTGAATTATTGTACGTAATACTAACATTTATCTCAAATACAAACAGGCACAAGTTGGGGAATTAAACAACATGATTTCTTTGTTCCTGACAATGCTCACGTTAGGTTTGCTTTGCATGAAATAATCCACGGTAGTTCCAATAACTCCACCAGATAAAGACTGTCTGCTTTGGAATCTGTCTGCAACAGTGTCAGTGATGAAAGGCAGCTGTGGAAGGTTTCAGTTTATTCTGTTTAAAGGCCAATAGTGGACTCCCACACGAATGGGAATTTAAAACAGGGTCACAAATCAAACCTGAACTGCACAATCCTCTTAGGTGAGCACTATTTGTACCATATGTTTTACAGGTTAATTTCACTTGAATATTGACTAAAACTAAAATTAAGCCCAGATTTTCTAAGGCAGCATCTATGATGTGTCCTCCAGATGTGCACACACACACAGACTGTAATGTTTGAAAATCCTGCATTTGTATATGTAAAGGGTCATTTGTGCCTGCAAACTTGGCAAATGTGCACCTAACTGCTTGTCCGCACATGCAATTTGTGCGTGTGGACTTTGTGTGTGCAGTGGGTGCATATTTAACTTTTACTGGCAAATCTGAGGTGCCTGTTTTGCAAATTTGCCCCAAAGGCTATGTCTACACTACAGCTGGGAGGTGTAATTCCCAGCTCAGGTAGACATGCATGTGTTAGCTCTGCTTGGGCTAGCGCACTAAGGCCAGGTCTACACTGAAGACCTATATCGGTATAACTACATCGCTCAGGGGTGTGAAAAATCCACACCCCTGAGCGACACAGTTATAGCGACCTAACTCCCCACCCCCATGTAGACAGTGTGCTATAGCAGCAGGAGAGCTTCTCCTATCAACCTAGTTACCGCCTCTTGGGAAGGTGGATTAACTACACTGATGGGAGAAACTCTGCTACTGGGGTAGCCTCTTCACTTAAGTGCTACAGTGGCGCAGCTGCACCAGTGCCGTGCTTGGAGTGTAGAGCTGCCCAAAGAACAGCAGTGTATCCATGGGGGCGTGGGAGGCTGCTCGGGCTAGCCACCTGTGTACAACCCTGTCTGAGATCCTAGGTTATTACTCAGGTGACTGCCGCAGCCACTCTGCTATCTTTAGCACTACCTAGAGAAGAGCTAATGCATCTATGCCTCCCCCCAGCTGGGAATTACACATCCCAGCTGCAGGGCTGTCTTTTAACCTTTCTCTATTGGCTGTTACACACGCAGATCCTCACACACAGAGATAGAAATATATTCCCAAATCTTCAGAGTCAGCTTTTCAATGATGTGTTTTAAACCTTCAACCACAAAACCACCCGCTTGCGTTGGGAACCTTTTCCAGATTAAATTATTGAGTTTGTTCAAGTTTGAACAAGCGGGCAGAGCTGAACTGATCTAAAGTACGGCATGCCTATCACAAAGGGTTCATAGGAGTTATCCGTGGCAGGCTGCCTGACTGACGAGATTTATTAGCAAATGGAAAAAAACTGGGCCCGTGTCAATGAATGCTCCTCTCCCTGAACGGAGGACTCAGATCCAGTGGGTCTGAATCCAAAGCAGACTTTTGGTTTTACAGCTCTTGAACCACAAAGTTTTACTAACCCCAAACCTGTCTTTCATTTGATCTTATTTCTATAAATAACACTAGAAACTTTTGCAGTATTTTGCCACATTTTCAAGGAGAAGACAAGCAAAGACTCAAGGCCAGTGCTATCCAGGGGTACCTGGGTACTGTGTGAGCCAATCTCTTGCCACCAAGGAGCCTCTCAAAGCTTCTACCCAGGTGTTTCTAGCCTCTCTTGGCTTTCAGGACATATTTTGAATTGGTGTTCCCTTGTGTTTCTCCTCATTTCCTCCCAGTTTCCACCTCCCTTTTGTCACTTAATCATGAGGGCCTCTGTAGCCTCACATTTTCTCGTGGTTAATCTGGCATCTTTATTAAATCCAGATTGTGTCACTCAGGGGAAACGTTCACAGGTAAATCTCCTGATAGGCAGCTATCTCTGACTCAAGAGGACATTTAATCCTGTAGCTGTCAAAGGAAAGGTGGTAAATCATCTACAGCTGATGTTCAGAAACCTGCCTCTGTTAGCTAAATAATGCTGCTTCCCCTGTATTGTTATACCAGTTATGCTGGCTGGTATTACCATAGGTAAGGATGCAAACCAATTTCCATTCTAATCCCGTTTTCACACCTTTTGGACTGAGCTTTTCCATGCTTGGTCTCTAAAGATCTGATCCTGCTTCCAGTTCAATCAGTGATGAAATATTATGCAGGCTCAGACCATAAAGAAGATCATAATAAAAAAATAACAACCATTTGATCAAAATCTTGCCAACCAGTTTGGAGTTAAGAAAGAGTTAAAAAGCTGCTTGGTTTCAGTTTAAGGTAGAGAGCCTTTAAGATGCTCTACAGGGACAAACCCCTGCATCATCACAAAGCCCCACTGAATTCAGTGCAGCATCTGAAGGAGTTTACAGAACAATTGTAACTCCACCAGCGTATTAGTTTCAGGGCAAAGAGTTTGCCAGGTGGCAACACCTGTGGAACTTGCAAACTTTGCAAGCTAACTGCTCTGTGTTTTTCCATTTTTTCTTTAAAAAAACCCACAGCACACACACAGGGAAATTAAATGCAAAAAATCTAGTAGTATTCATGGAGCACTGAGGCTGCAAATTCAAGCACTCAGGTCTGAGAATTCTAGAAGCTAAAGGTTCTCCCACAATGTTAACTCAGCCACGGGACAGATGTGTATCATATTCTATTGCTGCATCCTTGTTAAACACAAAATGTTCATGCACTGAGGGTGAGATTTTCAAAAGTGTTCTGCATTCACCTAACTCCACCCCCAGGATTCCACTGGCTTCACTGGGAGCAGAGGTAGGCCAATACTGAACAGTTTTGAAACTCTCACCCTAGGCCAACATTTTCAAAAGCAGGTGCTTAACATCACCTAAATCCTACCTAGATTCCTAAATAAGTTCTCTAATTTTCATAGTTGCTAAGCCATTGCTTTCAACTGGAGTTGCGGATGTTCAACATATCTGAAAATCAGCACCCTTGCATTTAGGTGCCTATACATGGATTTAGGTCCATAAGCTCCTCTAGCCACAATAATGGATGAATGTCCTGATTTTCAAAATCACTGAACCCCCAACAACTCCCATTGACTTTTGGGTGCTTAGCATTTTTGAAAATTAGTCCACTTTTTCAAATTTTTAGATTTAAAGAGCCCAACTTTAGGCTCCTATTTTTGAAAATCTTGGCCTTAACAGAACTACCACACAACAGCAAGAGGGAAAGGGTTTATTCATACTTTATACTTAAAAAAGGAAAATTAACCAGATAGCCACAGATTACTCTTTAACAATGAGAAATGCAGGCAAAAAATTGACAAAGGTAAAGAAACAAAGGGAATTAGCCAAGGGTTAAAACACAGATACAAACCTAGGAGGTGAATATAAAGAAAAAAATGTCTAGTGCTGCATCTCTCCCACAGCCTTTGCATGTCATTTTTATACATATCTACACAGGAGTGCATGCGAGTTTTTTCTGTGCAGAATGCAATCCCTTTGGGGCAGGGAACTGTCTTCTTATATATTGGTTAAGAATACCCTCCTCCCAAAAGGCACACAAAACCGAACATTACTCAAAGTCAAGCATAGATCCCCTGCACCGTGCAGCAGAAATTGAAAGGTATACAGAGAATGATATCGAGCAGGGGTAGGCAAACTATGGCACACGTGCCAAATGCGGAACGCGAGCTGATTTTCAGTGGCACTCACACTGGTCTTGGCCACCGGTCCGGGGGGCTCTGCATTTTAATTTAATTTTAAATGAAGCTTCTTAAACATTTTAAAAACCTTATTTACTTTACATACAACAATAGTTTAGTTATATATTATAGACTTATAGAAAGAGACCTTCTAAAAAGGTTAAAATGTATTACTGGCACACAAAACCTTAAATTAGAGTGAATAAATGAAGACTCGGCACAGCACTTCTGAAAGGTTGCCAGCCCCTGACGTAGAGAGCTATAGGAAGTGAATGGATAAAGAGTTTTTTGGATGAAATTTCCCAGGCTTTTAAATAAGAAAATGATAAAAACAGAAATTCTATCGACTAATTTGCACAATGGAAAGAAACTCCAGTAAGCATCTTTTTTCCATGCAAAGAGAAAGAATGTGAAGAAAGGTTCAGGGTTTTCTTAAAGGAAAAAAAAAGTAAGTGTAATCCATGTTAAAGCAGATAAAGTACTTTAAATAGAACATTCAGTAAAGATAACAGTGCAATAAAACTAATAATGAAAAATGTAGGTTATCTTTCTAAATGTAAGGATTTTCTTCTTCATCTTAGCAAAAGAAACACTGCTGCTGGTCTGAATAAATTACATTGTGGTAACACGGGTCTATGAACTACAATAGCTCTCCTTGTGGTCTCTGGGACTGGCTTTTAGAACAAATACGTTGAGCTGGGAGGTGGGATAAACATTTATTCTCCTTACCATTTTATCTTTCAAAACAGAAGAGATTGTTGATATCAAACCCTGCTACTACATCCTCTGAACAAGATATAAACAGAACAAACATTTATGCCAGGCATATGGTCTACCCTCATTGGCAGGAAATGTCATTAATAGCACTGACCGTTGCTCACACTACCACATATATTTACCATATCTTGGGGGGATCATTGTGCAGCGAAGAATAAATGCAACTGTATTGTTTTCAGGGGAGCAGTAAAGAGCATTTTCTAGAGCTGGCCAGGAAACCAAATTTCAGTCCTGGGAAAATTTTCAAGTTTTCAGAATTTTTTTCCCTCCTGAATGGGGATGAAAAGCCAGAAACTCAAATATTTTTGTGGGACTGAAAATCCTGCAATATTTCATTTTGGAAACACCAATACATGGTATTTCCAAAAGGAAATAAGCTCCCCAGGATTCCTGGCACCAGCTAACTGAAATTGACATGATTCTTGTCAGTTTCACACAGCCCAGCACTGAATAGCAGCTGAAACTGATCAAACTCCTTCACATGGGGCCCAGTCAAACACAGTGCTCTGCACTGTCACCTCCCATAGACTTCAGCTTCCATTGGTTTCCATGAGACCTGAGGGCACTCATCACCTTACAAGTGTTTAAACCACTCAATACGACTCTTCTCTTGCACGTCTGAGATACCTCAGTGTATATTCATGATAAAACCAAAGCACAACTTTTTATCTAAATCAGGGGTCGGCAACCTTTCAGAAGTGGTGTGGCGAGTCTTCATTTATTCACTCTAATTTAAGGTTTCGCGTGCCAGTCATACATTTTAACTTTTTTAGAAGGTCTCTTTCTATAAGTCTATAATATATAACTAAACTATTGTTGTACGTAAAGCGAATAAGGTTTTTAAAATATTTAAGAATCTTCATTTAAAATTAAATTAAAATGCAGAGCCCCCCCGGACCAGTGGCCAGGACCCGGGCAGTGTGAGTGCCACTGAAAATCAGCTCGTGTGCCACAGGTTGCCTACCCCGATCTAAATCCTCAAACTTCAGTAGCTTGTATAGCATAGAACCCACATCCAAGCCACCATGGTTTTAGGTTAGCAAAACCAAACTTCAATCAATAGTCTTGCAAGAGAGAAACGAAAATTATCTCTGTTTGCCTGCTATGAAGTCAAGGCACCACCAAAATCTTTTACTGAATCCCTCCACATCCATTCCAGAGTTTCAGAGTTTGGTTTTGCTAAAATGAGGGCCGCAAATGCAAAATCTGATTGATGAGTAGTCTCTAACCCCAAACCCATCCCTCTCGGTCCAACACTAATACTGAGCAGAGCTGTAGTGATCTCCATATGAACTTCAAATAGGTTTGAACAAGAGAGTCTTTATACTAGACCGTGCTTGTTCATTTTGATGGCAATGTGGGATCGCTTCCCAATAATATGTTGCTCCAGCCCCAGATCTTACACCACTTTGGGAAAGGGCTACAAAGAAAAAAAGGGAAGGAATAGACAACAGAGAACTATGCCAGCTAATCCTAACAAGTGGGCCAAATTCTGCCCCCAGAGTTGTGCCTATAGCTTCCACTGAAATGAATGGAGAGCTGCGTGGGCAGAATTTGTCCGCTTGGGTTTAAAACATGAACACAAGATTTTGACTCTTACAGTATCAACATAGCTTCCTCCGAAACACTTAACACAAATGGTTGGGAGTACTGTACTATAACGACGCATGACCATGCACTGCTCTAGTCTACGGCCCAAACCCTGCCATCATTATCTGTCCCTTACTCAGGAATAAAATTCCACTAACTTCACGGGGAGATTTCCTTGAATACCGACCTCATGATTTGTCTCTTTGTTTTGCACCTTTCTGAACACTAATAAACACTCTGTGAATTTGTAGGGACATACTAATTTAAACCAGCACCAAAACAACTTTAGAACAGGATTTCAAATTTTGAAATGTATTACAGAAGAGGAACATTCACACTGCGTTTCTTACTGTTGATTGCCTTTCTGGAAGTGTTTTCGGCACTTCCCAATTAGAATATAAGTGGTTAAAAGCAGCTAAAAGGAGCTTTTGAGGACTCAGTGTCAGCTGGCATTCTACTGAGAATTAGACAATCAGAAATAGCCAGCTCAGAGGCCAAACCATTAGCCAGACAATTAAAAAGGTATGTTGTGTGGGGTTTTATGTGGAATGGATAATAGACCCGCAATATTTGTACCAATAAAGCATAAGGCTAAAGATGAAGTTTATTTTCCTTTTCAGCAGCTAACTGGATGGCTTATTCCATTTTAGGCAAACAAAAAGGATGTATTTTTCCCTGCTCACAAAAAAAAAAAAAAATGGTATCTTTCGGTTACAGAATTAGGGCCAGATGCTACTGCTGTTATGTCACTAGAACTATACTGATTTACAGTAGCTGCAGATCCTGGCCGATACAATCTGAAAATAGAGTGGGAAATATACTGAGAATCAAAGAAGGGACGCAGGCTTTAAGTTTCCATGTGCTATACATGTAATAGAAATTTCTGTCTCTTCTGTTGTGTGTATGCATTCGGGGTCTGATCCTGCCATGCGCCCAGTGCCTCTTCTTTTATTCTGAGTCCAGTCCTGACTCCTCCTCTTAGCATAACTCCCACTGAAGTCAATGGGTGATCTGTGTATGGAGATGCCTGCAGGATCAACGCTTTTGTTTTTAGGGCCAGAACATCCCAGTGAATACGCATAAGTCTTAAAGTTTTGTTTTTCTTCCCTATATTCCAAACCTTTAAGTGCCTTTGGGTGGGCTGACACATGCATCACGAAAGTGCCTGTGTCGTAATGTACCACTACAGCAGTGTGTTGAGAAGAAGTCAGAGACAAAAGGGTTGCAATGCTCCCATAATGCCGCACCTCTTTGCTTTTCAAAGGGCTGGCTCACTATGGCTGCAGTATCTTGCACACTTTCTTGCAAGGACAAAGACGGCTAAGCACTGGGCCGTATACACTCTAAACATCCGATTAGAAAATCTCCAATATCGGTGACATCCAGATCTGAGTCCAAATTTTGTGTCATAAAACTATCTCTACTACAAATACCGTCAATGCAGTATTCAATGCCACATATAAGTGAAATAAAATATCAGAAAGGTGCCGTACATTATTCCCACACCAGACCCAGAAACTCCTACACCTTGGGAAGGTAGGGCTGTGAAGGGGCTGTGCTTGGTCCTCTGTGACATTAAGGTCCTGACTCAGCAAGTTACATCAGCAACTGCTGTAACTGCAGTCAAATTTAAAGTTCTATTCTATACTTTTTTATACTACACTCATCACCACAGTGTCAGAGCATCATACGTAAGAACAGCCACATTGGGTCAGACCAATGGTCCATCTAGCCCAGTATTCTGTCTCTGACATGGGCCAGTGCCAGATGCGTCAGAGGAAATGAACACAAGAGGGCAATTTAGAGTGATCCATCCCCAGTCGTCCAGTCCCAGCTTCCGGCAGTTGGAGGTTTAGGGACACTTGGAGCATGGGGTTGTTTCCCATCTGGGTTAATAGCAGGGCCGGCTCCAGACACCAGGCACCCAAGCACATGCTTGGGGCGGCACCTGGTAAGGGGCGGCAGGGGGAGCGCGGCGTGGCATTCCGCAAGGAGGGGGGGCGCTCCGGCGGCGCGGCAGTCGGCGGGGGGCAGGCTCTGGCGGCGCGGGGGGGCGTTCCAGCGGCATGGCAGTCGGTGC